>NC_053166.1:72008424-72013424 GCF_016835505.1 Polypterus senegalus | reverse complement strand
GTGAACTGACGCAGTGCACAGATAAAAGCAACAGTTCCAAAGAGCTGAACAAAACCGAATTACACAATTGAAAAGGCAGCAAAAAAATATGAAGCGTCTGATACATACAAGCATATTCATAAATCCAACTACTGCGAAACAAAGCACACGTTGGAAAAAGTCAATGTCCCTAAAGGAAGACAGTGTAAAAAACCCGTGCATGCAGTGTGTCAGGTCTCAGATAAAGAAGAAGGCGAGCTGTTTATTGATGCAGTAAGAAGCGAATCGATGAATGAAACCTGTCATCTTTACAGCGATTGACAAACACGGAATGTAACTTGAACACAACACATCCTACAAATACGAACCTGATTGAAAGAAATAATGATAATCAAATCCTTGATGACAGCAACACTCAGTAACACTCACAAAACAAATACTGTATATTGACAGTCATGTTACGTTATTTTTAAAATGTTCCCTTTTCTTTTCTAGCTTTTTAACACACTACTTCTCGCTGCATACGCGGGTATATATATATATATATATATATATATATATATATATATATATATATATATCCCGATCTACATACTCGAATAATGGATACTTTATTAGCCATCAATGATTGTTTTGGTAAAGCCATACTCAGTGTATTCATTAGATGAGCGGTAAAAAAGTAAGAGCGAGGGGAGGATGACTTATTGAGGCATGCAGGCTGTAGTCTTGCGTCAACTCTATCTGAATTGCGCGATCACATTTGAAAAATATATCTTTTCAAGTTCTATTTAGTCCATATGTGTCAAACTCAAGGGCCGCGTGCCGCATCCGGCCCACCGAGATCATTTTATATACTGTATTATTGTTATTAATGGCCGGGTATATGAAGCGCTGGTAACACAATAAACTACAGATCCCATAATGCAGCGCTTCAGCTGCCTTGCCAACACTTACCGTTAATCAAGTCTAGCTTATGATGCTGCAAGTTATTGCAAAGCTAGCTCACGATGCTGAAGAGAAAAGTTGATTCTGAAAATAGAGCCTTTAAAACCGATGGGAGGCTGAGTATATGTTTACTGAACCCGTGTGTCTCATTTGTGGAGCTAATGTGGCTGTAATTACAGAATTTAATCTAAGACGGCACTATGAGACAAAACATCAGGGTAACCTGAAAGACCTGAATGCAATGCAGAAGATACAGAAAGCAGAAGAATTAAATAAGAATCTGACACTTCAGCGACGTTTTACCCGTGCACAATCACAAAGTGATTTCAAGTGAAGCTGCTTTTATGGGAGACACAAATGCACCAGTGCAACTTGCCCCACTTTCCCTGTTGCCAAGTAATGTTAAACCAAGTCGTCACTCGGTGTTCCCAAATACGCACTTTGCTGATAAACTGAGCGCACTGAGTTTGCACGGCGCTTTGGTGACTTTGAAGAACAAAAAAAGTCCGTCTACATGCGGCTCAAACCTTGTGCATGTTTGGTAGCACATATCTGTGTGAGAAGCTCTTCTCAGTGATAAAGACTAACAAAACAGCACACAGGAGTCGCCTCACTGATGAGCACCTGCAATCCATCCTGAGAATCTCCACAACACAGAACCTCACACCAAACATAAACGAACCTGTTGCCAAAAAAGATGCCAGGCGTCCAGCTCTAAAATGACATATGAGCAAAGACAACTGAATGATTTGATTTGTTATTGCTGAAAGGAACACATTTTATTTATATTTCCAGGTTTTGTTATGCAGCATGTTCATATTTGAATTTGTATAATTTTGACAGGATATATTTTTATGGAGAGCAAAATATTATAAGTTGTTTAAGGTTTGAGTTGATTTATTCAGGAATAATATTCCTGTCTGTTTTTACCATTCCTACCAAAGATATTTCTGTCGACTAAATAAAAATTCCTTCTATTTAAAATTTAAATAGAACTTAAACAAATACGATAGTTCATAACATCCACGCAGACTTGCATGTAAGAGCGGGAGTTATCCGTTTTAACAAGCAGCGTATTGCACTGATACGAAATAGCTGTGTGTGTATATATGTAGATATGTATGTATATGTATATATATGTTTATATATGTGTGTGTGTATATATATGTGTATATGTATATATATATATATGTTTATGTGTGCAAATATATATATATATATATATATATATATATATATATATATATATATATATATATATATATATATAATAGCAACACTCACAACAGTGACAAAACAATTACATTGACAATCATGTTACGTTATTTTCAAAATGTTTCCTTTTCTTTTTCATTACTTCTTTAAAACACTACTTCTCCGATGCGAAGCGTGGGTATTTTGCTAGTCTACAAATAAAATAGGAGGGAAGCATTAATAGATTTTATAGAGCTGTCCCACACACA
Source organism: Polypterus senegalus (assembly GCF_016835505.1). Classification (NCBI taxonomy): domain Eukaryota; kingdom Metazoa; phylum Chordata; class Cladistia; order Polypteriformes; family Polypteridae; genus Polypterus; species Polypterus senegalus. The sequence continues at coordinate 72,011,037 of NC_053166.1, read as the reverse complement.
AAAATACTGCTTCTTTCATGATCTCATCCATTTTGCTTTTCAACCCAAAGGGCCCAACATATTGCTATTTTTAGGTAGAACTTTTAAACATAGCTACTTTTTTAAAGCATTTTTTTTTTTTTTTAAATCTAACTTTTTTTTTTTTTAATTCCTAATATTCATTTGGCTTAAGGAACTGATTATTGCCTTCATTTCTTCTGCTATATTTTTTAAATTTTTGCTCTCAGTATCGTTCTGTCAAACAATTAAATGTTATGTATTCTAAATTTTTGTATGTTGCTGCTTTGTTTGGAAAAATCAGGCAACAAGGATATGAAAATACTCACTAATGCAACAATGTGAAATTCAGTATTTTAAGTTGTTTCTTTTTGAATACTGTGATCACCATATCACAGACAAACTGACTCTGCTAGCTGGAGGCATTATCAGAAGAGCTAAGTAACATTAAATAACAATATCCAGACACAAATGTCTCTCTTAATTCTGTGGAAAATGGTAAATATTCAATAATTCACAATAATAATCGCAACAGAAAAAATAAAAACATGTTAAGTGAGGAAAGACCCAGTCATGGAAAACTTGCAGTCCAATCTTCATCTGCAAGTTCAAGGTCCCTTTTTAGATACTGTAGTAAATACTTTCATGTTTGCAACTGTACATTTTATGCTTCAGAGCACAAATTTAAAAACATACTAATAATGTATTAATAAATGCAATTCACTTTATTTATTTAGTCAAAAACATAAAAAAGGAAAAACTTTATACTTACCAAAGCACTACCACCAGGCATTGTGATGGGACTTTTTACTAGAGTAATTGTTTTTGTAACTCCACCAACCACAGTAGTAACCACTTGCGCCTGTTGTGCTACAGTGACAGTGCCCGACTTGTGCACAGTAATAATGGGTCTTGTTGGTGTGTTTGGGGTAGAGGTGGCAGAAGTGCCCACCTGTGCAGCTGCAGTCTTCAACATCCGTGTTGCAGGGTTGCTTACCTGACACAAGCATAGCACAAAAAGATAATTACATACCACAACATACACACTGCAAAAACAGAATTAATTATCTACATAACAATACCTCCACATCATTTCAAACTGATGCATATTAGATGAAAAAAATGACAATTGCCACAATTTTTCAGAATCAATTATTGAACCATTATGCATAAGGTGTCCTACTGGCAGGACACTGCCATAATTCAAACTTGTTAATGTATGGTGCAATGAAGCCACGTCAGTCAAAAGCAATAATGGTATTTTTACATACCCAAGGGTGTCTTTCATCCAAACAAATCCGAAGTGTTTATATTGTCTGCTTTCTCTCTTTGGTAAAATATGTGCCTTGCACATGTCAAGGCGAACAGCACATCACAGCTGTGTGAACCTGAATTTATCTAAGATTCCAGCTACATCAAGGCACATATAAACAGTAAAAAATTCACTACCATTGGAAAGCCGAGTTTCAAATCTTTTTGATCAAGTTAGAGCTGTGCATTAAAGGCAGGAAATATATTGTGAATGTAACAGCTCATCTTTATACACAAGGCTGATGTGCATTAAGACATGAAGTTTGTATTAGGGAAATGTCAAGAGGAAAAAAAGAGGAAATACTAGGAAAGTTAGAGAATGCTAGTGATATACTGTACATTGCAAAACAAAAAACCCAATCTACTGTATAAAAAAAGTTTCTCGGCGTCTAGTGGTAAACATGAATTCTTTCAAGTACTGGCATGAAAAAATAATTTTGAAAGTAATGGTGCATAATTATACGGACATAGTTACAAATTGTTTACTTGTTCCATCAGAGTAATAAAGTGTGTTTGTGTGTATATATGTATTTCTTTTAATTAATAAAAACAAAACTGCAACACTTGTTTTTAAAGATTGTTTAGGCTAAATATATCCAAAAAATGGGGTTAACCCTGTGCTAAACAGTATAACTTTGCAATGTTTATATATATATATATATATATATATATATATATATATATATATATATATATATATATATATATATATATATATATATATATATATATATATTATATATATATATATTATACATATATATATATATATATATAAATTATATATATATATATATATATATATATATATATATATATAGAGTATACAGTATATTGGAGGATGGCTGAGAAGCTAACCAATCAGAGCACGCAGTTAAGGTCCTGTGTGCTGATTGGCTCAGCGACAGAGCGCCGAATTCGATTCCACAGCGTTAACCAGGAAGTCTCGTCACGCTCATTCAGTATCAACATGCTTCGCTGTGCAAAGAGTTAACTTTTGTGTTTATTTTTGTGCATAGTCAAGCCCTTCATTATGGCTCCAAAACGATCTGCTCCTGCTACTGCTTCAGTGGCCATGCCCAAGTGCCAATGGAAGATGCAAACGACTGCCGAAATGGTAAAGGTTTTGGATATGTTGAAGGGAAAAGCTACACCGCTGTAGGACGCCATTACGGCATCAATGACTCCACGATTCTTTTTATTTAAAAAGGAGGAAAAGAATATAGGATCTACGGCCGCAGTGTCCTTTTAAACAGGGCGCAAAACGAGTTGTAAGTGCACGTAATTAGGCAGTAGTCCGGATTG
>NC_053166.1:71733424-72003424 GCF_016835505.1 Polypterus senegalus | reverse complement strand
TGCACGGATGAGAGGCCATAAGCAAGCTGTGCACAATACAATCGCCGCCCAAATGCGAACACCACCGCACATACAACCTTTGTTTCGTGCACAATACAACCACCACCCGAACACGAACCCCTACAGCACCACATATACCACATATACAACCTTCATTTAGTAATATAGATCTCCAAGCCAGGATCCGCCGCCATTGTCACTTCAGCACGCGAATCCGCCGCCGTCACCATCAGGAAACTAGGTGGCTTCAAAAGCGCACGTACACAGTGCCTCAGCTTCCCAGAGTCAAACCCAGCGGCTTCCCAGAGTCAATAGGAGGTGTCCAAACAACGCAACACAACCTGTAAAATAAACTTGAGGTAGTAGTAACTACTGACAGTGCCACCAGTCAGCTACTCCACAGTGCCAGCAGTCAGTGTTCTCCACTCCACAGTGCCAGCAGTCAGTGTTCTCCACTCCACAGTGCCAGCAGTCAGTGTTCTCCACTCCACAGTGCCAGCAGTCAGTGTGGCTTATTTGAATCACATTAGGGTAATTCAGTGTTAAAAGTAAGTTCAATTATGATTCCTAACAGCAAACGACTTCTAACTAAACGACACAGCCACAGAAAAACAAAAACGAGACTGCATGCATAAAAAGAATGAACAAAGGCACCTACAACACACGTCTGAAACACCAGAAGCAAAGGAGTCACAGCTCCAAAAAGAAAGAGCTCATGTATCGGATAGACGTGCAAAACGAGACAACAAAGCAACGAGAGAAGCGTTTAAAAGGCTTGCGCAATTGTTCATCACAAAGAATATCAGAGGAAACTGCATGGACAAAGTAAGGATTTACCTATCTGAGCCTGTATTTGGACATGGACAACTTTATGTTGCCTTTTCAAGAGTGTGGCGTTCATGTGATGTTAAAGTGAAGCTTTTAACTACTCCTTACCAGGCAGAGCTGATTTAAGGACAGGAAACCATTTTACCAAAAATGTTGTTTATAAGGAAATTTTTGATTAACTATTTTGAATTTACCATTTTATGAATTTTTTGTTTCCAATTTACTTCATTTAAACCTTTGCACTCCAATATATTTTTTACTTTTGAGTGCAGCAACTCAAAGACATTTTGGACTTAAATGATATAACAATTAAATTTCAATTTTAGTTTTAATAAATTGGTTAATTTTAGTACAAATATATTAATTTAATTAAATGAAAAAACTTTCCCAGGATGCTCCCACCCTTCATGATTTTTCATCCCTCCAAAGATCGGAGGGCACAGAAAGTGATTGCCATTCTTGGATTTGCGATTCTTTACATAATCAGGGGTTTACTGGTTAATATTAATCTAAAATAGCATTACCATCAGTGGTCTCCCTTATCAAACACGTTTTCTAATTTTGTCGGCACCACGCTCTATATCGTTCACTGTTCTTCTTATCCGTAAATTGAAAGAATACTTGAAACACTTTCATCATTTCATAAATGTTTTAATAATGTCATTTTTTGTAACAATTCCACCCCCAAATGAATATGTTTATCGGCCATAACAATGTATAGTAGATTAATGGACTTTTTCCCCGCAAATCTCGGTGCCGTGAGTGACGAACACGGTGAAAGGTTTCACCAGGACATTGCTACGATGGAGAAATGAAACCAGGGTAACTGGAATCCGTTAATGCTTGCTGACTACTGTTGGACACTGCAACATGATGTACCAGACATTGAATACAAAACAAAATCAGGAGCAAAACACTTTTAATTCTGTTGAATTTAATAGCTTATGTGAAACATAAACATGACTAAATAAGTTATTGTCAGTAAACATGTAAATGTCTATTCATCAGAGTTCCTACATGATGCAGTAAAACAAAACTACATTTGTGCATACCCAGTAGGTACCTGTCACAATCAGCAAAAATTTTTCAGGAAGCAAGACTTTTCAAAAAAATTGTTGTACAGTGATCAGTTTAATGCTATAAATACTATATGCTACAATATTTCTTATTGTTTAGCAATTTCCCATTTTAAAGTGTTGTGCTTTTAATTTTGTGAATCCAAATTAATACTTAAGTTTCCTTAGCTCCTCCACAGCTCTGCTCTTTTAAACAGCTTTTAACTTACCTTCAAATACACTTCCCTGATACATGAGTGCCTTTCAGGTATAATGCAACCCATTCTAGCAATATGGGGTTCTGTCCATTTTAAAAAGCACTCCAATGCATTTTAAATCTGTGCTTTTTTATCATCTTGCATCAAAACTGATGTCATACCATCAAAGCAAGTCAGTGTTTTCTTCTGATAGCACTGGAAACTTCTGAAGTTGCATAAATAAATATGCATACGTTTGTGTGTTTAATGATTTTTCAAAGCTGTTTCCTCCATTTAAGTTAATTTACTTGCCAATGCGATGACAACAATGATGTAAATACAAATCGCAAAAGTCAAACTGAGAAACTCAAATGTTTGTATTTAAACTTTTCAATTAGTTGTGCATTTTTTAGGGTTAAGGTTAGTATGATGAAAGGCTAGAACTACAAACAAATCAAATTTGTGTACATTTTTTATTTCAAGATTTATTGGTTTAGTTCACAAATAAATTGCATATTCAAAGTTATTTTTTTTAAATAAAATTTTCTTACCGCTCCCTGCCCACTCTGTGCTGGAACTACCATTCTAACCCCAGCTGGTAAGGATGTGACTGTGACAGGAGATTTCCCCACCTGGTTAGCTTGTCGCACTGTTACAATTGATGTTCCTGTAGAGGACTGGGGAGCTGCCACTTTCAAAATGGCTGGAAATAGAATATTTTAAAACAAAACTTATAAAAATTGTTTGAAATAATCTGTAACACTAATAGTCAATTGATATCTGTACAGAAATTTTAACTTGCTTTACCTCCACATATTACACAAAAACTGAAAGCTTATGTACTTGTCTAGTTCACTAAAGCATGAAACATGGATACTTTAACTTAAACTTAAAACTAAAAACCTTACATACTAGTGCTACAAAGACAATCTACAGGTACTGCTATGAAGCACAACCCTTTTTAGATATATCACATTTAGTTGGTCATTACTAGATGCACATGTAAATAACGCCGAACAGTTAAACATCACGAGTCAGTCTTACCTGGTCCCCTTGCAGTGGCAGCACCAAGAGGACTTCCTGGCATGGATGGCAGAACAGGCAGCCCTGATGTTGTTGGTGAAGCAGACTGTGGAACAAGGGTAATACCCGTGTGTGGAAGGCTCTGGGCTGAGGGTGCTGCTGCAGCTGGGGCAGGGCTTTTAGGAGGGTTTACTGGCAGAGAAGGAGTAGGATTTAGAGTTGGAGAAGTAACTGCAGTTGCTGCTGGGATATCATATTTCTGCAACTGCAGTAAGTAGCTATCTGCAGTAGGAACAGCACCCCAACTCACTTCAAGTGAGTTTGTGTTAGCACGAACCAGTTGAACTCGTGAGGGAGCAGGAGGTTTTTCTGTATGTAAAAAATGAGGATAGGGGATCAAGGAGAAAGGAGAAAAAAAAAAAAAGTAAGAAAAAAGTAACAGGAAAACAAGTGAACCGAAATCTAGATTACAAGTCTTCACAGTCAAGAGTGATTCTTCAGAATTCTCTAATACTTTTAAAAGCACAGAAGCATATAAATCAGAATATACAATCTTATTAATGCATTTTTACAGTCTTCTTGTACCTTAAATGTGGCCACAAAGGTAACTATAGCTAACCCTAATAACAAGGATTACACACCATTTCAAATAAAAATGAAATGTGTGAAAACAGCATTAAAACTTAAAAAGTTGTCATGATACAGTAATAGGAATGTTCTTCAAAAACTACAAACTTCAATAAAAAGAATTTATACAGTATACAACAAATTTACAGTGGATATAAACAGTCTACACACGTCTGCAAGTTAAGAAAAAGAATGAGGAATTAGAAGGAAATTCCTTATGAGGAAAGGTTAATACACCCTTATTATTACTACATAAAAATAGAAACAAATGTACCCAAACAGGTGCATAGAATTAAAAAGTTATTAGGCCCTCAGAAGAAAGACTGGTGATGCCAACATTTCTAGGAAAGGTTTAAAACCTTTCAAGCAAACTGAAGTCAATTAATCCATTGTTTAAAAATCTTATCTATAAATGGAGAGAATGAAATAAAATGGTCATCTATAAAAGACAGGGTATCTCAGCAAATTCAGCCCTAATGCTGACCAAAATATGGTGCAAGGAAGCAAGGAACCCAATGATAATATTAAAGCATTAACAGACAGGCCTGACTTCTTTCAGTGTCAAAGTGCTTCAGTCAACTCATTCACAAAATAATTGTAGATGTACAAATGAAAGTTTAGCAGAGGCTGAAAACATCCAAACAGGATTAATGGAACAATGGGCTCTGGAAAGATGAAACAAAGGTACAGTTGACATCTGAAATTTTGGCCAGCTGTGTTTAGAATTATAAACAACTGCCTTTGATTAAAAATTGTTCATGCCAACTTTCATTTTGAACCTGCCTTTCTGTCAGGTTCTGTCACGAATTCTACATGATACTAGAGAGTATTTGTGTAGAAGGTTGAAAACAGCCGAGATCGCTTCGCCATGAGTTCCCCAAAAATCATGGAAATGTGCAATATTTGCCAAACTTGGCAAACTGCATTAAAGTCAATGGGGAAGGACTAACTGAACTAGACTTGACTGGATTATAAGGGTGCAGTCGTCTTTAAAGTGTCCCTGAGGGTGATCTAAGCTGTGGGACAGCAATGCCAACCACAGGACCACTATGCCTCCCCTGAGATCAAAAAAAAAAAAAACAGTCAGAGATGCATGCACAATCATAGATTTTGTCAAAACAAAAAGGAAATGCTGAAATTGTAGTCAAAAGTCAGAATAAAAATATGTAAGACTTTCAAAGGCAGAAAATTCAAAGTGGCATGTCACAATTGAAACAGCTGACTCATTCTATTTCTTTGAAGTCGCACTGATGACTCCCCAAAGTGTCTGCACTTATATTTTGCACTTTTTTCCCTATCAAAACAATAGAAACATCATGTAAAAAGTAATAATCCTTTTATTATTTCATAGTCTCTCCTGTGTTTTTGGGGGGTGGAGGCTAACAATGTTTGTGTTTTTTTTTTATCTGCAGGTGGCTAATTGTGCATGCATTGGGCACGCACCTCCTCTTATACTGATGTGACTCGAAGATTAATCTTCACATTGGTGAAACACCTTGAGCAAACTTTCTGATTAATGATTCTTAGCATTGGCCTTTATCAAGTTGAGTTATAGTTTTAGCATCCTGGTTCTGGTAACTTAAAAGGTGTCATTTTGCTTGACTTTTCACTATATTCAAAATGGCTAACACAATACAACAACCTAGTACTACTTAATGGCTTTGAAAATTTCTCAGTCAGATGGTTTTATTATGTAGTATTTGATAATGTCTAGCCCATTTAAAACCATCTTCATTGTTGCTCACAAACCCTGTTGATGGCCGGCAATTTGAAGACGTCAGCTGGCACTAAAAAAGTAGGTGGACCAACTTTATACAGCAGTCTAGCGAAGCTTTTTGTATACTTGCAATTGACACAATTAACATTTTTTAAATCATAACTATTTATTGTAATACATTACAACTTCAGAAACGGAGATAACTCGTTACTTATGCTGTATATGTTTCATTAGTGTGGCCTAAAAGGTGACCTGAGCTTTGCGGTACCATCGTGCCTCTGTAAGATCAAAGAAGAAAGAATGCAAGTCAGAGACATGCATTTATATTATTTCATCAAAACAAAGTGGAAATGCCAAAAATTAGAAAAAATACATGTCTTTTAAAGGCAGAAAATTCAAATTCATGACTGAAACCTCTTGTAAATAGTAATAAACCTTTCGTTATTATTTCATAGAGTCTCCTGTGTTTGGTGGGGAGGGCTGACAGGCTCCATCAATGTTAGCTGTTACAGCTTCGGAAGATGTCGCACTGGCCTCGCAAAGTACTATGGGGCCCTGGTGTGTGTATGTATGTGTGTGTGTATATATATCTATCTATATATCTATATATCTATATCTATCTATACACACACACACACACATATATATATATACACACACACATTTATATAAATAAAACAGCCGAATTATCAGTAAATAATTTGACTAACAAGGGCGAACAAAAAAATTTGCTACAAAAAATGCTTTGGCGAAATTTGCTAATCCACATTGGTTGAGAAATGTGCAGGGGAGAGACATGAAGCAGACAGTACAAGCAAGAAAGCCCACAAGCATCACAAGGCTGAAGATCAGGAAGAAGAAATAGATAAAACTTTTTCCAAGTTGGCGTAGGAGACTACAACACAATTACAAGAAATGCCAACAAGATGTTTCGTGCCAAAGAGGCATACATTGAAGCTAAAAATAACTCAGTTATTTTTTTAAATTAGATCACCTTTACACTTTATTTTTCAAAATAATTTTAATAACTATTTATATATGCAAATATGTGGAACTACATACCCATTTGACGTGATAGTTTATTACTAGAACTGTTACTAAATCAATGTACAGTGTATTGAAAAAATAAACTGAAGTAGGTGTTATTACGGTAGAAAATATTGTCTATTAAAAAGAGTAACATAATTCTTACCAGTCTCAAGATACCACAAGTCTTTGCAGCAGACTTGGTTGTTCCAGGCTTTACGGTATCCATCACGCCCACTCCACACATACAGTCGGGAATTGATAGCAACAGCACAGTGACCTGCTCTTGCCCGAGGGATGTTATCTTCCAGTGTGTCCATTACAATTGGCTCCCAGGTCATAGAATCTACAGGATGAAAAAAGAAAAAATGGAAAATAGTTACAAATGAGCAATTCAGACCAAACAGTCACAAAAATGACCTTTTAATTTTTTCTAAGGCACAAATGTAGACAAGTATTCCGCCTTTTAAATACATGGCGAGACATTTAAAATAAAACAAGAAGGGACTGATAAAATAAAAAGAACTTAATTTGGGTCTTGTACCAGGTAGCACTGCCAATTAAGAGGTAAAGAAATTTTTAAAAACAACTTTGGTGGTTTTGAACAAAGTGAACAAAGATTTAAAAAGTTAGGATAATATACACGATTGCCAAGACACAGCACACATTACCAATTTTTATGTACTTATCATCACATATCAAGTATTATACTATCATTGTATAGTTTCTATTTAATACTTGCATAATAAAACAACCCCATAAAATGTAACAACATAAAAACATCTAATAAGTGCTTTCAAATGCTGCATTAAACAGACCGTGCTCATACCAGAAGAATGGCATGTTTATCCAGAACATTAAAAAAAAAAAAAAGTACGTAAATTATTGAATAAGCCTAGCTAAAATATGAATCTGTATGCTGATGTTTAACAATATCTCCTCCTTATTTACTGCAGCACTAGGTGAACAAAGCTGAGAGTTAAAATACATTTGCAATAGTTCCACTTCAAAGATTATATTTGTGGATGACAACTTCACTATGCACCTGTTCAAAACCAATGAAAAGAAAGCTTACTGAGTAGATACCAACCCTGGACAACGTTTGGTAGGTACCAACCAGCGCATACTGAGAGCATCCCACAAACCCTGCCATTTTAGAGATTCTCCGACCCAGTCATCTAGCAATCACATTTTGGACAACGTCAAAGTTACTCAGATGTATTGCCTTTGCTATTGACTTGTGTGATTTTTGGAAAGATTTTGTATTACACAGTCAATTTAAGTTGGTTTAAATGCAAATGTCCCAGTCAGTAAGCTCCATTAATCTGTTTGTACTAAAATGTACATAATTTTGTAAGATGTCATAGAAACTGAGTTTATGTATGTTCAAACAAAGCAGATGACTTTAACTGCCACATATACATCCTTTACATAACTGTCAGTACTGTGCGACACTGTAAAGTGCCAGTTACACCCAATCAGGTGTTTTTCTGTTTTTTTAAAAAAACATTTCTTCTAGGCTTGCTCTCTCTCTCAGGGGCGGGGATCGATTTGTCCTTAACTCAATTTTTTTTTTAGTAAAGACTTGATTAATTTGTATGGATTGCAATAAAATTAATAAAGAAGGTAAAAAAAAAAAAACACATTTCTTATTTGGAAAATGAAGGACTGGACAGAACGCTATTTCTTCAGAAATGTTACACATTTGTGCAGTTTTTCCAATTACTTTTATGGGTTGCGGAGAGTATCTATTTGCATAAATTGAGTTAATTTGCAAAAGTTACAATTTGTGGAGTGTGAAAGATCAACACTTTGTACTTATAAAAAACTTCTAACTAACAGGTATTTATAAAGTTGTAATAGTGGCTTTAAGGCTTGTATGTCTTCCATGATCTGGCAAACCAATTATACACTGCATGTCACACAAGTATGTGTGTATTCTCTATGTGAAGATGGGAGACTACGTAACATTAGCTATATTCCTGGGTGTAATTGACAATTTAGGTGTCTTGCCTCTTTGTACAGACGGAAGAGAATTGCTTTATGATTGGAGGGTGCTTGGAAAAAAAAGAAAAGAACAAAAACTACCTAATAATGACGTTATTGATTATAATCGCTAATGCACAATGAAAGTTGAATATTCAATCTAAACAATTTGGTTTAAATTAGGGCAAAACAATTTAAATGTAAACAGGGTACCCTGTATGCAATGAAAAGGTGCTTTCTAAAACACTTGTGCTGAGAAATATGGTTGTGACAAGAATTACAGTAATCCCTCCTCGATCGCGGGGGTTCCAGAACCCCCCGCAATAGGTGAAAATCCGCGAAGTAGAAACCATATGTTAGTATGGTTATTTTTATATATTTTAAGCTCTTAGAAACTCTCCCACACTGTTTATAAATGTTCTCCGCAGTTATACAGTAAACCCTCGTTTATCGCGGTTAATCCGCTCCAGACAGATAAATGAATTTCCACGAAGTAGGATTCTTTATTAATAAATCTAATATTACAACCTTCTAAATACATTTTTAACATTATTAGAGCCCTCTAGACATGAAATAACACCCTTTAGTTAAAAGTTTAAACTGTGCTCCATGACAAGACAGAGATGACAGTTCTTTCTCACAATTAAAAGAATGCAAACATATCTTCCTCTTCAAGGTGCGTGAGAGAGAGTAAAGTAAACAATCAAAAACCAATAGGGCTGTTGCGCTTTTAAGTATGCAAGCACCGCGATAAAGCGGCGCAATGAAGGGATCAATGTGAAGGCAGCTTTTCAGCATTTTTAAGAGGAGTGTCCGTATCTTCTAAGCAAACGGCCCCTCTGCTCACACCCCCTCCGTCTGGAGCAGAGAATGTCAGAGTGAGAGAGAGACAGAGAAAAGCAAACAATGAAAAATCAATACGGACTGTTAGAGCTTTTCAGTGTGCGATGCACCACGGGAGAAGCATATCATATCATTGAGGAGTTTTATTTAATACGTAATACATGCTCTGATTGGGTAGCTTCTCAGCCATCCGCCAATAGCGTCCCTTGTATGAAATCAACTGGGCAAACTGAGGAAGCATTTACCATAAATTGAAAGACCCATTGTCTGCAGAAATTCGCGAGCCAGCGAAAAATCCGTGAAATATATTTAGACATGCTTACATTTAAAATCTGCGATGGAGTGAAGCCGCGAAAGTCGAAGCGCGATATAGTGAGGGATCACTGAATATATTATTAGATTAATTTCCTTAATTGTGCATTTTTTATTTATAATTTGTGTGTATGTTAAGCCTTCCAAATTTTTTTTTGTTTAACTGATTTACCGCAAGGCACAGAACTCTTTTCCTATTAATTCATGTGAATGATCGAATAAGATAAAGAACCAAGATTAGTCTGCTTTTCAAACTAAATACAAAACAATAAAGGGAAAAATAATTCTATTTTTATAAGAATAGAGAAGAAAACGAAAATAAGGTCATTTGAATAAATAAAGTCAATAAAAAAATAAAGAAATGAACTACTTGTACAGAAAAAAATACTGCCATTTAATATGTCAAGAATTGTAAATAGATAGAAGTTCTACATATTACACCTTGTAAAGAGTGGATACCCCCGGTTAACGCATTTCTTACAAAAAATTATTATGTAGTACATTTACCCAGATTTAGACAGGCCAACGTGTTTGTACATTTCCATTCCTTTTCATGTGTTGCAACTTTCACATCATCCATGACCAAGGGGACCCAGCCACCAAAAACATACATTCTAGAATAAATAAAAGCAAAAGGATTAAGACTACAACAGCAATACGCTAATGCTTTTTATTACTTTGATACCTAAGCCCAAACAATTCATCTGGGCATACTTTGGTATTTTTAGCTGCAAGTGCTTTATGTACTTTGAGTTTGAACATTTTCAGCTTTCCAGTTATGTCAATTATGGATGGTACTACACAATATGACATATGAAAATTGTGAAGTAAAAGAAAACATTTTCCAAAAACAGGCAATTTCACTGCATTTTTATTAGGAAAATAAAATAAATAGAACACATGGAGTAAATCAAACTGAATGAAAGAAAATCCTCTGTCAAAAATAAATGTACAGTTAAGTCTGCTGTGTTTCTGAATAATTCTGTGATAACTTTTAATAACAATGAAATAAAGATTAATCAGCATTCCCTTATAAATAAAAACCATTGCTAAGTACAAGCAAAGAAAATGTACATAAAAACAAAACAAGGCAAGCTAAATTAAAAAATCATTACTGATGTTCTTAACTAGCTTTTGCTGTTATAGGGAAGGTCGTGCTACATTAGATGACTTTGCTAGTAATTTTTAATTTTAGTTCATTTACACAAGTTGGATTATTTTGCGGGATGCTCTGGTGACATGCCCAGGGACTAAACATGACAATATCAAATAAGTTTAATTTTGTGCTAGCAAGAGTACCCGGTATTGCCCGGGAATTTACGTATAACTGGTGAATATCCCAAATGAAAGAAACAGAACATAGAAATAGAACAAATATTTTTCTGATTGACATTTTATTGCAAGTTCCTCTACTCTGGATTCTGTGTGGTGTGGCGTTTGAAATGGGCTTGAAATAGACTTTGTTGTGGCACCTGAAGTGGACCTTCCAATTCTACGTCTTTTATCTGTGGCATGGGTATATTAGCGAAAAGCCGGACAATTATGTGTTACATGGTATTACATAAATACGAATAAGCACTACAGTGAGATGAATTTATGTTATTTACAATACGCTGAAAAGCGAACAAATAGCAGCAGTCAGTCAGAAAGAACAACACTGAAATCGTATTGTCAGTCGGAAAGGGAGCAAATAGCACTACAAATACAGAAAGCCAGTGATAAAGAGTAGCACTGAAATCGTACTAGGAAAAATAGTGGGGAGGGGTGCTCTGTTTGTAAGTAGCGTTTGTGTTGAACCGTGATGCTATCAAACGGACGTTGGCAATGGTAACTACAAAGAGAAGTGAAATACAACCAGTGCTGCGTTTGGGAAAAATGGTGGGGGAAGGATGCTGTCTTTTTAAGGCAGGAATTTGTTCAAACGTGACTGCAAATAACGGACGTTGGTGAATGAAATTCAGCACTATCAGTGCGTGTGGGAGTGTGACATGCGGAAACGGGGGTGTGTCAGCCTTGTCACATGTACTGGGTCGTTCATGTTTTACATCCATACGGCAGTTCCTCTTCACCCAATCAAAGCAGTCGGCCTTCTCGTACTTGGACGCTTCCGCCATCTACTGGCAATTTAAAGAAACATGGGTAAAGAGCAACGCACTGAGACCAAAGCTGCCACAAGATGGCACCGCGGTGAACATCTGTTGGAACATGCGGCCATCTTGTCGATGATAAGTATGGGGACATGTGATGGGGACTTGTGTCGGTGAAAAGGTGCCCTGCGGTTCACCACAAACATTTTTCCGAACCAAACATACCACATGACCTTTTCCTGGTCACAAAGGAGCCCCATGCCCAGTTTGGTGCCGATCGGACACACAGTGCAGATTTGTATGGTGGAAAAAAAAAAAAACATACATACACACATTGACTCTGCTTTATATGTTAGATTAAGTTGTGGGACAGGCTGTATGTGCATAAGAGTTGACAACCAATGAATGCTCATCCATAAGTACAATACACATAATGCATCGACGAGGAAAAAGAGACTTATGTTTGTTGGAACTTACAAACAGAAGACAAGCTTGTCCTTCTGATGGCCCGAGTTTCACATACCACAACAGAACAGAAAAAGTAAAAACGCTGAAGGGCTTGCAGCTGAACTCGCCATAGATGTTAACCCTTCATTCAGATCCAGGTCCATCAGGCAGCAAGCTGTTGGCTGCCACAAAAAGGGGCGAGCACAACTGTGCCAATCAGTCAGAATGCAGTTTGTAACTTAGACATGCTCAGCAATGTGAAGCGGACATGGTCTGGTGACGAGATCAGCCATTATAGTTGGCAAGTCTGAAATGCCTCCATGACAAGGTCTTGTAAAATGATATTGGCTTTAGCATGTTAGTAATAACTGGATTGAGAATACCATGCAAAAGCATGTGCATCCTCAAAATGGCATGACTCAGGTGCAAAGGATTCTTCTTGCTCCTCTCCACTACATGCATCATCTGCTACTGAAAAACATCTTGCAGCCTTGTTCTATTCAAACCTGTGGATGTGTTTTTTGTGAAAGCTACCATCAAGAACTCGTTCTTGAGAAACGAAAAGCACCATCAATCACTTACAGGTTGAAACAGTCATGCATTGATGGGCAGTGACCCAATTTGCTCTATTGAATTGTAATAATCCCCTGGTTATCTGTGGAAATATTGCTGCAAAACATTAAAATATGCCCTTTGATTGGCAAATACACCCAGCAATCAAAATACAGGGGCACAATGCAATTTGTTGACCAGAAAAAAGAGAAGATGATCTAAACATACAGTACAGATTTCAAAAAGAAGTGAGCAACATTCAGTGAAGTGATGTATATCTCAAGAAAGCCCAGTTCTCTGCTTTTACATGGAAGTAGAAGCATCTTGACTTCTCAAGCTGATCTTTATTAAATAACACCAAAAACAGGGCACTGTGAATATACTATCTGTGCAAATTGTTAATAAAATCATTTGAGCTCATTAAAGTAGCATAATAAAGGCTCACCACACATACAAAATTGTGAGCAAACTAGAGACCTTCTCACACTACTAGTAAAAATGCAAACTAATTAAGATTTAGTCAATTTTAATACAGATGAAATTCAAGATATATTTAGTAAAATTATTCTGAATATTATATATGCCGACCATAACACAGGAACTCAAAATACTGAGATATCAAAATTGTATCTTCAAAATAGAGAAGGGAATGCACAAAATAGAAAGATTCTTTCTCAACCAACACACAGCTACTGAATATTTAATTGAAATGCAGACAAGGCATTTTGAAACTAGAATATGTTGCTTTTTCTAAAATATTAAAGGCACAAATTTTACTATTTTTATTTTTCTATATTTAAGCACATATCTATGAAAGGAATTCGATATTGGTCAATTATCCAGAACAAAACATTAACAAATATACACAAAACATACACTGACACTTGGATGTAACTAAAATTACTATGCATACTAACTTGTTTCCAATTGTGGTGGCAGAGTGCAAACTACGTGGCAAAGGGGCTGTGCCACTCAATGTAGGCTTGTTCCAAGTTAAAGTATCTGTCAGGTAGAAAGCAAAGAGCAGCAAAATGTTACATTTTTAGAAGTAAAATAATATTATTAGTTGAACTTTGTACAATGTTGTCAAAAGATATATATGGAGAATGGAAGTTAACACAAGAATAAATAAAAGCTCCTAGCTACCAGCAGTTAGAACAGCATCTGGTTCCATCTACGTACATTTTATCTACTGAGAGATATAAATTTTACTAAAGTTTAAAAATAAACTTTCTAAACATGATTAGTTATAGTAGAGCAAAAACAAATTTGGAAGAATATATCTGATGCATATATAGATGTAGAATGCTGGAAGATGAGGAAAAAAAACTGTGGGATTCAGAAAATAAGCAACTGGTAATATTTTGTAATATGCATGTGCTAAAACAAACGTGTTTATTCATGTTTCTCCAATTAGTCACTTCAAAAATAATATAGCGTTATGTCAAATAGCAATATAATCTTATGCTACTTCTGTTAAAATTAAAGGATATTTGCTAATTTTAAAAGAAAATACTGAATGCAATAAGCAGATGTCTTACCAATATCAAGTGTCCAAAGGTCACCAAGTCTGCAGCCACTCATTCCACCATAGATTACAAGACGTGATTTTTTGCTCTCCTTTTCCGTATATACTACAGCAGTATGGCTCTCCCGTGGTGGGGGCAACACACCATACGTGATTGGGATATCCCATCCTACAACACTGGAGCCTGTGCGCAACTCTAGGACATATAGGTCATTTAAATACCTGGGGAAAAAAGGCAGAAAGAACATGAAATGTTCTCTAAAATTAAGCAACAATACCTAAGCAGAAGAACAAGAAATGTATCCCTTATGAATAGAGACTTTCTTGTGCTGTGTATATTTGAAACTTCTAAAAGCATCAAAATTATTTTTCAATATAATGTATTATATAGTCACGGTATAAAATAATTTGCCATTTGAAATAATACTTTTTCTTTTAAAAAAAAAAAAAAAATCATGCCTGTAATTATGTTTTAAGATAGTGTCTATAGGACACCAGTCCAAAAGGGACAAGAAAAGCCATAGAATGTATAGAACATGTCCACATTCAAGCCAAGAATGCAAGTATTGATTTGCATATCTTGAGACAGAATACATACTGCAAAACAGTATTTCTTAGTAGTTTCATGTAGACTGTTTTATAAATTTTACCATTGCAGTTTGTTCTGGCAGTGATTTGAGCACTTAAAAGCAATGTTAGTACCATAAAGTGTGTAAATAAAAACGACTGTGAAACATTTTGTCAGTTTTTGTGGCCTGCACTGTAATACCACTGTATGAAAAGATGTCTACTGAGATTAAGTTTCCAGACACACGTTGTTCAACGTTCTTAATTTTTTATGTTTATGTATGTTTTAAGCTAGCACTATCACACATCAGACTTGGTATACTACATTGGTGTTAAGCTTTGCTAAAGTGCTTCAACTGCGTTTTTTTTTTTTTTAGAAGCCTGGTTAGCTGCACGGATTTGTATCTTTTTCTATATGTATTTTGTTAATTTTGCTTTATTACATGATCTTGCCTTCTACTGAACTGCAAATTAAATACTGTATATGCTGCATTTTATTTATGCATGTTCACGTGTGCTTAGAGGTATTTCAGTACCCTAAGTGTGTCTGATAGAGAGAACCTGTGTTTGACTTCAGACTTCTTGAGCAACAGTGCAAAACAGGTTGGAATTGTGCAGCATTAAGTTTTGTTTACAGTAGTCTGTGGTACGCACATTCTCAGGTATATTTTTTGGAAGTTGAAATACTGCGATTTCTGTATGTATTTTATTAAACATCTAATCATATGTATCAGAAGTACTACGTAAGTAAGTGAACACTTTTCTGCATACAATTGTGTGTGTGTGTGTGTGTGAGTTTGTGTGTGTGTTGTTCCCCCCACCCGGGAACTATTATCATTAGCTCACAGGAGTTCCTTAGTCTTGAACATACCATACCATACCATTTTCTAAGGCTGCTTAACCCTGAGCAGGGTCGCTGGAGCCTAATCCAGCTAGAAAAGGGCATAAAGCAGAACAATTCTTTAATAGGACGCCACCCAATTGTACGGTGAACACCCACCCTACAGCCAGTTTAAAATTACAATTCAACTAAAAGCCATGTGTTTTGATTGTAAGAGAAAACCCGCATAAACAAGAAAAGGACTACATGCAGCAAACTCTCCTTATTGCAATTCAACAGTGCTACCACAGTGCCACCATAACACATGCTCTTGAACAAACTCCATATAGCTGCCCAGGAGTAAAATATTTGTACCGCAGATCAATTCTTGCTTTCCTAGTTGATCTGGCTTTTGTTGATGGTTATTGCAAAACATAATTTTACAGGAAACTGTATTCTTTTGAATTTAAACAGGTAATTATTTCACCAAGTAGAAGATACAGTAAAAATGGAAGCTTTGGTCAGATTTGAATGTAACACTTTGATCTGTAATCTTGTACAATTGCAAAGTTTTGGAGAGATTAGATCAAAAGCAAAATACACTGAATCATGGTTTCCATTAACGTACTATATATAGCTTTGATTCATATTTATGCGTCCCATAGAATTAACTAAATGTTTTTACACATTGTGCACATAAGAACAGGTGAAAAAAGTAAAAACATAACGTAAAGTAAGCTACATACAACATTCACCTCCTCTCTGTTTTCTAATGATAAAGAACCTCTTCAGTGAGCTGTGCAAGCATTTGAATGGACCACGGTATGCCGTTGCTCCTACGAAAAAGGCGACCAGAAAGCCAAAGATGAAAGTAGTAACCTAAAGTAAGCATACCAGCTACAGACATGTCTTCGAGACATTCTAATTTCAGCTGGATTGCTTTACTTTGAGTGCCGGGAGCCAGCGAGTATCTGAAATTAAGGAGCGCTCAGATCTTATCAGACTACTTTTCCAGACCAATGAGATCAATCTAATTTTCTTTTTTACACACACTGGAATAGTGAAGTTACACCAAACCCTGAATGAAGAAGTCAGGCGGCAGCTGTTCTCACTTTCTCGAATTTGCCATTGCATAAAGGGTACAGGAACAGCTTTGTGTAATTTAAGTTAGCATTTATGTGTGCTGTATTATATGTATGACATTCCATATTATACATATTATACCATAATGTTTGGGACAATTCGCATCACAGGTGTTTGTGAATACTCAGGTGTGTTTCATTCCTTCAATACTGGAGGCATAAGGTACCAAGGCTTGCTTGTACCCTTTAAAAACTGTAGGTGTCATTGTTCAGCATGAGGGCAAGAATTGTGTCAATGAAAAACAAGAAAGCCATTATGAGGTGAAAACAAAAATAAAACCATTAGAGACAACAGTAAAACCTTAGGTTTACTTAAATCAATTGTCTGGTATATTATTAAGAAGAAGGAACACACTCAATGAGTTCAGTAATTGCAAAACAACCGGTAGGCCAAGGGAGACTTCTACTGTTAATTACAGAAGAATTCTCTCTATGTTAAAGATTAAGCCTCAAACACTTCTCCTAAAGATAATAAACAGTCTTGAGGAGGCAGATGTGGATGTGTCAGAGACTAATATCAACAGAAGACTTCATGAACAGAAATACAGAGGCCATAATTCAAGATGCAAACCACTAGTCTGCAAAAAAAAAAAAAAAAAAAAAAAAAAGGACAGCCAGATTACATTTTGTGAAAAAGTACTTAAAATTGAGTGTGCAGAATTCTGGAAAAGGGTCTTGTGGACAGACAAGACAACGATAAACCTGTATGAGTGAGGGCAAGAGCAGAGTGTGGAGACTAAAAGGAACTGCCCAAGATCCAAAACAAACCATCTCATCTGTGAAACATGGTGGTGGAGGGTGTTATGGCTTGGACATGTATGGCTGCCACAGTTACTAGCATACTTATCTTCATTGTTGAAGGAACTGCTGGCAGCAACAGCACAATGAATTCTGCTCAGGTTCCAGTAAACGCCTCCAAATTAATTGGATGGCACTTCAGCCTACTAAAAGATGATGATCCCAAACATATTGTTAAGGCAACAGACATTTTTGAAAGCTAAAAAATGGAAAATTGTTGAATGGCCAAGTTAACAATTGAGCATGTCTCCCATATGCTAAAGAGAAAACTTAAGGGAACAAGCCCCCAAAACAAGGTGGAGATGAAGGTGCATGCACTAGTGGCTTGGCAGAACATCACTAGAGAAGACAGTCAGCACATGTTTAGGTCTATAAATTCAGACTTCAATCAGTCATATCATGCAAGTGATATGGTACAAAGTACTAAATTTGACTGCTTTAACATACCTATCATTGCTATATTCCAAACAATATGGAGCCCTGAAAATGAGTGGGAGTTTGTGTGTATTAATGGGGAATTCATACATGGTGTGACTGAAGAGTATGCAAATACCCATAAATTAATGTGTGCAATATGCACTATAATTACTTCTGCATTCTTTGAATTGCAAATTCAAACTGTGGAGAAGAGGGGGTAAATGAGGAAAAATATCCTTTTGTCCCATTATGGAGGGTACCATATGTGGTATTGTGATTTGTTTT
The DNA here is from genome assembly GCF_016835505.1 of Polypterus senegalus. Lineage (NCBI taxonomy): Eukaryota > Metazoa > Chordata > Cladistia > Polypteriformes > Polypteridae > Polypterus > Polypterus senegalus. Next base: position 71,985,167 of record NC_053166.1, on the reverse strand, counting down.
GTGTATTTTATGTATTATTATAATTATGTCACTGCAACTATGATTAAGATTTTACATCTTTGCATAGGATTATTTCTGAAGCTAAATGCAGGTGGAGGGCTCAGTCAAATGCATACGGTGATGAATTTCATTCTAATAACTTGATTATTGCTGTAATGTCACTCTTATATAACGGCAATGTTGAAAATGAAAACTAAAACAATAAAACTTTACGAATACATACTATATGAAGCCAAACATGCTCCCAAATATTAATTTATCTTGAAAGCATTTATATCAGAAAAGTCTCCCTCCACATTGTTTCCACAAAAACATACTGTTACTGTTTGGAAGACTCATGAAAGCTGCTGTTGCAATCAAACTATCATTATCGTTAAAGCACTTATGCTATACTATTTTTTGATTACATTTTTAATATTCCAAGAATGCAGAAAAAGAATCTTTTTTAAACCAGAAATATGCCAGATAATGAAGATGGCATTACATGCAGAATCATTGCACAGCCTCATTTGCTTAAGCAAGAGAGAGGGTGTAAACGTAAGACACAAATAAACAAAAAAATGAAACCCTTGATTTACACATTGATGCTTAGGAAAATTGAAGGTTGGTGGTGCACTCGTGGAAAATATAAATTTCTTCATACTTACTGTAGAGTGTGAGATTTAATGTTACTGCCACTGGAGAATGGAGAATATGCAGTGATAAGATGGTTTCATTATTCAACATTGTCATTTGTGTTATTAATGAACATGATCTTCTGACCCTCATCATTCAGAGTAATGGGGATACATTTATCATGTTCCAAAAACAACTGGAAACAGTGAAAGAAGTCAGAAGGACAAAAAACATTTTCATTAGTGTGAGTTTATTTATCTAATTTTTGGAAACAAATGCTCAGCATTAATGCTTCATGGATCCATTCTATGTGTTACAAGCAATAGTTTTAAAGATTTTTAATGGGGCTTGATGGAAGTTATATATAATCAATTTATTTTATATTGACCATCCACATTTTTAAACCATTTTAGCTGGAAGACTGGATGTCTTGCTGAACAGCTACATAAACAATGAGAAAATTAGCACCAAGTGTATTTTATGTAAGTCCACTGCTAATAAAAAGGTTTGAAATTCAAAACAGAAATCGTCAAAGCTTAAAGGGAAATGTTAAGAGATAAAGATTATATAACTTAGCATTATGGTTCTCCATATTTAATGGTGGCTGGTGGATTGTGGGAAGTAAGAGCAAAATGACATGTAATGTTTGATTTAGTTCATAAAATGGAAACCAGACAATGACTGTACTAACAAAGGTCCTCAAAAATGCTCCACTGATAATAACATAAAATGTATAAGTACATACATAATCACATAATTTAAGAATTCATTGTAGACTTACCGCTTGATTAACATAAGCAAGAACAGAAATTAGCAGTCACTGTAATGTTTGATAAAATAAACCCTAAATACATAAACGATTCCATATAGTTTTTCATACAAAGACAGAAATTAAATGCATCACAGAAAAAGACTGTCCGTTCCTTAGCAAACATTATTTGTATCACAATCCTGTGAAAATCAAACAAAGTAACAGATGTGTTTTGTATGCAAACCTGGGAATGTTGTTTTTTGGATCTTCACTGTCATTGGCCAATCCTCCGAATAAATAGCATTTATTTCCCACTAATGAAAAGCTATGTCCTAGGCGAGGACAAGGTGGAGGTCCATTCTTTGGGGCTTTGGGTTTCAGTCTTTTCCACTCCCATCGACTGGCCTAAATGGTGCAAAAATATTTAAAAAAATAAATAAATAAATAAAACTTTATCTATTAGAGTCTATAACTCTTAATAGCAGCGTCTACTACTGGTCACTACTTGAACCATCTACACTAAGTGTGAGTACAGCATTTGATTTTTTATGTTTATATTTTTTAGATATACTGGGAACAAAATACATTTTAATACAGTAGCAGTTGATTCTGCTTGATTTTTTCTGCACCACTTCTAATCCATTCCATACACACACTGAATTCCAGATATTTTTTTCCAATTGTCAATAATGATAGACTTTTAACCCTTTATATAAACAATTTACAAATGTATAATAGTGAAACAAAATTATCAGAAATGCAAAGTATTCAAATGCTGTTCCATCAAGTATTTAAACACAGTCTCAATATAGGGATTTCTAAAGTTCCATGAATTTGAGCATCCTAATATATATATATATATATATACATACATACATACATACATACATACATACACACACACACACACATATATACACAGTGATCCCTCGCTATATCACGCTTCGACTTTCGCGGCTTCACTCTATCACAATTTTTTTTCTCATACACGCTTACATCACTACGCATGCGCTTTCTGAGAACTTTTATCTAAGCCCTACGATGGCTCCTAAATGTGCTGCTTTTTCTAAGCCTTCTGACAATAAAACTAAGTGTCGGAGGAAGATGCTTACTATCCAGGAGAAGGTGAAACTCTTGAATATGATTAAAGATGGCAATACTCTACAAAAGCCTCCTCACGCATATGAAAAGACAGTACCAGCAACTGCCTATCAAGATGTTCTTCAGCCGCGCACCCGGACACCCACTGCCTACTCCTAGTACTTCTTCACTAAAGACAACAACGCACCTGCTGAAGATACTGCACCACCTCTGAAGACTCTCCTACTGAGGTCGTGCCTTCATAGGTTAGTGGTTGTGTGCAATTAAATGTACAGTACAATAATCTACTATATAAAAGCGTTCGGGATTGTCCGCTTATTACAGACTTACTACTTGCGGCTTGAGGCACGCGACGGCCGATGTGAGCAGAGTTCTGGTGCTGTCATCGCTCCTTTGTTTTGTGTGCGATGCGCTGGAAAAATAGACAAAATTATGTCTCTGGAAATAATTAATGTTGATGGAATACAAATGCCTCACCGTGTAGTAAATATCAGGGGAGATGGTGCTTGCTTATTCTCATCTATAGCTTATTTAGTGCATGAAACTCTGTCTTAAGCGGTACAGATTCAGGCTGACACTGTACGACTTTGGACAGGCACTTGAGGGGATAAAAAAAAAACGTAGGTTTTCGGGAGATGTTATGAATGGGCACTTTGATGTTCTCATTCTCTACACTTACATGCCTGATGTACACATGGAGTGCACAAAAATTGAGGATAAAAGGCGAGTGCGCCTAGTAATATGATATTTGTAACGTCTCATATGTCTTATTTTCTCTTATTTTGCCTAATATATTGGGTAATACGAGTGTAATGGTGACTAAAGGGTGTTATTTCATGTCTAGAGGGCTATAATAATGTTAAAAAACGTATTTAGAAGGTTGTAAACAGGTTTTCTATACTCTAACTGCGAAAATATTCAATTTATAAATAAAGCATCCTACTTCGCGAAAATTTTTTTTATCACGGTAGAGTCTGGAACGGATTAACCGTAATAAACGAGGGTTCACTGTATACAAAAAGAAGAAAAAAAAAAACTTAACTGCGCTGTGATTGGGGTATAATTTGATTTTCTATTAATTTGCTTTATAGCATAGTACAAATTATCTTTTAAAAATAACAGCGCTGCCCTGGACATTGAGTAGAGTATCCAAAATCAACAGACTCATGGTTTCACTGGGGATGATTTAAGCCCAAGCTGCTTTACTAAAGATATTAACAATGATTCAATCTGGCTACAATCTGATCCAGTTCCTCATAATGACTTTACCTGATCCCTAACAACAATAAAGTAACTTTAAACCAGAAACACATGAACAATTTTGGTTAAGACTAAAAGAACAAAATGGATACTTATGAGAAATTGTTAATGTAAAAATAAAAATGTTACAGCTTAGTTTAATCCACACAGTCAACCCATACCACTTTGTTAATTTTACAAATAGCACACATTTATGCCTTAACATATGTTATCTTAAAATATCACATTTAATAAAACCAATTCAGAAGCAGCAGCAATGTACCAAAACACAACAAAAGAGAGTTTGTAAAGTGATACTCCCTTTGCAAACAAATAAAGACTGAGTCATACCACCAAACTGAATCTGAATCAATGTTATAGGAGGAAATATTAGTGTTTTACTTCTTTAGCAGCATCCCCATTCCTCCAAAGTTCATGAAGATTATTAGGAGAAATGCACCTGTGATTCAATTGATTCTTTTGCTACTACAGGTGCCGGTCATAAAATTAGAATATCATGACAAAGTTGATTTATTTCAGTAATTCCATTCAAAAAATGAAACTTGTATATTAGATTCATTCATTACACACAGACTGATGTATTTCAAATGTTTATTTCTTTTAATTTTGATGATTATAACTGACAACTAATGAAAGTCCCAAATTCAGTATCTCGAAACATTAGAATATCAATTAAGACTAATGCAAAAAAGGATTTTAGAAATGTTGGCCAACTGAAAGGTATGAACATGAAAAGTATGAGCATGTACAGCACTCAATATTTAGTTGGGGCTCCTTTGGCCTGGATTACTGCAGAAATGCAGCGTGGCATGGAGTCAATCAGTCTGTGGCACTGCTCAGGTGTTATGAGAGCCCATGTTGCTCTGATAATGGCCTTCACCTCTTCTGAATTGTTGGGTCTGGCGTATTGCATCTTCCTTTCACAATACCCCATAGATTTTCTATGGGGTTAAGGTCAGGCGAGTTTGCTGGCCAATCAAGAACAGGGATACCATGGTCCTTAAACCAGGTACTGGTAGCTTTGGCACTTTGTGCAGGTACCAGGTCCTGTTGGAAAATGAAATCTGCATCTCCATAAAGTTTGTCAGCAGCAGGAAGCATGAAGTGCTCTAAAACTTCCTGGTAGACGGCTGCGTTGACCTTGGACCTCAGAAAACACAATGGACCAACACCAGCAGATGACATGGCACCCCAAACCATCACTGACTGTGGAAACTTTACACTGGACCTCAAGCAACATGGATTCTGTGCCTCTCCTCTCTTCCTCCAGACTCTGGGACCTTGATTTCCAAAGGAAATGCAAAATTTACTTTCATCAGAGAACATAACTTTGGACCACTCAGCAGCAGTTTTGTCTTTAGCCCAGGCAAGACACTTCTGACTCTGTCTCTTGTTCAAGAGTGGCTTGACACAAGGAATGTGACTGCTGAAACCCATGTCTTGCATAAGTCTGTGCGTGATGACTCTTTGTGAATCTCCCCCACAGTTTTGAATGGGTTTTGTTTCACAATCCTCTCCAGGGTGCGGTTATACCTATTGCTTATACACTTTTTTCTACCACATCTTGTCCTTCCCTTTGCCTCTCTATTAATGTGCTTGGACACAGAGCTCTGTGAACAGCCAGCCTCTTTAGCAATGACCTTTGTGTCTTGCCCTCCTTGTGCAAGGTGTCAATGGTCGCCTTTTGGACAACTGTCAAGTCAGCAGTCTTCCCCATGATTGTGTAGCCTACAGAACTAGACTGAGAGACCATTTAAAGGCTTTTGCAGGGGTTTTGAGTTAATTAGCTGATTAGAGTGTGGCACCAGGTGTCTTCAATATTGAACCTTTTCACAATATTCTAATTTTTCAAGATACTGAATTTGGGACTTTCATTAGTTGTCAGTTATAATCATTAAAATTAAAAGAAATAAACATTTGAAATACATCAGTCTGTGTGTAATGAATGAATCTAATATACAAGTTTCACTTTTTAAATTATAGACTCTACTAGGAATGTTAAAATCCAAGAAATTTGGTAATTATTTTATATAAAGAAAATGAAGTGGGTAAACATTTAAACATAAATCTTCACTTGTTAATATCAAGAAAATCAAAATAGGCATATTTAAAATTAGTCTTAATCTTTGAGATTACTGCTGGAACCTAGGGCCATGTGGACCACACTGTGCTTTTAAAATGTCTGCTAGCATTACACAAAGGCTCCACAAATTATTCCATGTTTTATACTAATGTAGGCCGCTAGTGCTTAAATGTTGGGAGTATGTGTTCTTCTGTTTGGTATTACAATTTCTTTTTTTTGGTCTTGGACACTTGCTGTGCACTCACTCTCTCTGTACTACAGCAAACATGAAGCAGCTGATACAAGTAGCTTGATTCTGCCTGCTTCCATTTGTTTTTAGCTATTTCACTTCAACATATAAAAAGGGAATAAAGTAAAAAGGAATTTGAATTGGAAGATTTGTTGAATTTTATTCAGCCAAGTAAGACCCATTTATGTGTACACGGTTTTGCTCACTCCTTGCTGGGCAGGCACAAAGTAGCGGTTGGGGGTTGGAGGCAAGAGTGACTTGGTTCTGCCCTCTTACATTTGTTTGAGCCAATTCACTTGGGGGAATTTAAATGGTGGGTGACTTGAACTTTACCCTGAAACCTATGTAAGAACTTGCAATCCTGGCCACACCTTAAATTCCTTTGTACCTCTCCATCAGCATCTCAATGAGTGAACGTCACTTAGAGAGTAAAACTGAATCATAAAAAAAAAAACAAGTATTAACTTTTACAAGTAGCCAAAATTTACACCAGGTGTTACAGACTCAAATGAAATGTATGTGATTATAGTATTAATAATAATAGCAGCTCACTACTATACGTGTAGCGCCTTGTCTCGAACCAGGTACATTTGAGTTATAAGACAACAGGTCTTACCTCTGCCTCTTACCTACACCATTCAAGAATACATATTAGCTTACTGTCAATTGACAGTTGAGCTTGGGTTTTTAACTCATTGACAGCAACATGCAAATCAAATGCTTTTGTCCTTTGGTTATATTCTTGAATAAAAGCGCACGTGTTTATCTGATATTTGGACTAAAGTCTTCACACATTATACACTTCACGTAATTATTAGTATAACATGGAAAAACTTTCTGCTTTAGGTATGTGTTCAGCATTTCTTGGCTCGCATTTCCTTTCATCCTACACTAACCCAGATCTTTGTAGACATGGAACACACATGAAATGCATGTATTCCAAATGACGATATACAGCATTATTTACCCTATACAATTTCAGGCACCTCACACGCAGAAAGAAGCCTTGGCTTGAGTTGGGAGAAATTTATGCCCGAATTAAGCTCTGTCTTGATGGGACAGCAGGCTGCATGTGCTGATCGATACATTTACAAAAGAAAAGGCGTTTATGGAGAGATGCAAAGGAATTTAAGGTGGGCCAGGATTACACATTTTTGTAGGCTTCAGGGATTCTATTGTTAAGACCTATTTATGCAACACAAAGTAAGACAGCTCTTAGTCATATGTGTGCCACTTACCTCTGATACAGCAAATGCCATACCTTTAATATTGATCATTACTTTGTTGAGGAATTCTACATACATACTCTGAAATAGAGGTACTAAAAAAATAAGCTGCATTGCCACTCCAGTTGGAACTAAGAGGGGAAAAAAACTATTACAGCATAAGCCTCTTCAGTGTTAAACACAACCTTTTAAATATTCACATAAACTTACATTTTTTAAAACTAAAATGTTTAACAATAAACTGCTATGGGCACCACCATCCTAAAGATGTGTGTGTAAGCCAAATAAGCAGCCTTGCTGCAAATAACACCACTAGTGTTTAAAAAGGTTAAAGCAGTATGTGCTTAATAACTTCAACAATTCTTATAAATGATGATAAACATTGCTTACTGTATTCACTATAATATGTCCTGAACACAAGAAAGTTAAAATACTTTTTCCCTTAGTCTGAACACCCATAGTACACAAAGTTAGTATCTCAGAGTCACTGCTTAACTATAGCCTTACTGCTAAATCATTGCCTGTGTTACAAATTGTGCAACTGCCAGTAATGGAGAGCTTACTAGAATATGTTATGTCTATATATGTCATTAAAGCACACAAAATGAGGACAACCTAGGAAGGGTTTCAAAACCTGTTTTATAAAGGTATGTCAGAGGTTGCTTTCTTGTTACACTTGATTTGATTCAACTCTACAAATATGATTTAAAGAATCAACCTGCAACTTTACAAGGAGGCTATGCAGTAACCTTGTTTTTTCTATAAAGTACACTTTTAATTTGGAAAAGTGTAAGAAAGGATGGATCTTGCATACATATTTCTTTTTAATTTTGCTAATCTGTTTTGAACCTCAAATTGCCATTTAAACTTTTTTTACTCACATCACTAGTCCCTATTGTATCTGCCGAAGAGGTCTTACAGAATGGCAATCTTTATGCTACCTGGCAAATGAAGACATGGCAGAAAATTCTGACAAAAGAGATAATACCAAATAAAGAGCACACAAAAGTTTAGTAGTGGTTTGGTTATCACAAATCAGACCAAACACAAATAAACCCAGTATGTAAGATAAGCTGCTGCCAGGTACCTTCAAATAATAACAATACAACAAATCTACTAGACCACCTCAAAAGATACATCCAATCAAATATGAAGATTGTCAGAAAGGACACTCAACTGATGTGGCATGCAAGCATTGGTGCAGTACCTAGACAGCAGTCCATTGTGTCGACTTTTGCAGCCATGACCCCTTAAAACAGAATTAAAAAGGCATCATGACACAGTGAATGCAGTTATCAACTTTGTGGTGTTTTTTTAAGACAGCCATAACTATTGAAAGTCCTTGGCTCAATGTATCAACTTCCTGGCAGAAAACATTTTCTCACACTGTGCTGCCACAGCTTTTCAATGAATGTCAGGTGAAGTTGGAAATTGTGTTAAAAGACACAAAACACTTTGCAACTACCACAGATTTAAGTTTTAGGGCCTGGCATCAAAGCCATACATAACTTTTACAATAAAAAGCATTGACATGCAATGGAATTTATACACCAAAAACTTCCAAAATGTCCCCCCTCCTGTGGCTAACATGGTAGAAACCATCTCAGTAGTGCTCGAGGACACCCTGTGATCCTGAGGCTTACAGAGGATCACCAGGTATAACAATGGACAGTGCAGCAAGCATTGTCAAGGCTGTCTTGCTTAAAAAATTGGATCATCTGCAGTGTTTCAGCACATACAAAATAATATATTTTTATGTTTATTCATATTTTTTTGTTTGGTTGATATCTTTATCTAAAGCAGAGTACAACAACTGAGACACAGCTAGTTAAGAGTTTCTTCTGTCACTTTCAACTACGTCATAGCCCAAGCAGTTTAAGTAACTTGCTCAGAGCAACATAGTACCAGAAGAAAGGTCCAAATAATTAACTTATGATTTGATTTCCAAAGAGTTTACCACAGCTCTGCACAGACCTGTAAGCCATGTACTCTATGTTACTGTTCAATATTTACTATAGAAACTACTGCTGCTATCAGAACCCTCTGCTTTTTCCAAGAGAAAGTGCTGACAACTTTGTTATACGCACACTTATGGGTGTCACTTTTGCTGATCTCTCAACGGTAGCAATAACAAAATCACAATATATTATCAATTATTAATAAACTATTATTGTTGTGCTAGTGATATATAAGCTTATATTACTCAAATGTTTGCACTGTTACATTTGCATTGGTACATATCTTGCCAGTGCAATATTTCACTGGAAACTTCAGTACTGTATCTGTTAAGGAACTTTTGAATACAGTTTGCGTGTGTGAGTTATTTGTTGATAATAAACCATATTGTAAACTACAATAATTAACTTGTTTATTCTGTCTGTAGTATTAAGATATTCTTACAGTAATATAAAGTTCTATATATTATAATAAATATTGAGATTGATCAATACAGTAAAAACTATCAATAATATTTTTGGCCATATTACCCAGCTCTATGTTATCTCCACCAACACCAATGACAGTGCCATCCAGCATATCGATTTCACATGCATTTTGAAGTACCTCTGTGCTTATATGAGGGCTGCTGCTATCACTTCTTGCTGCTCAAGATAGTGATCAAACATTTTCAGTGTACCATTTATTGCATTATGATGGTGACCATCAGGGTATATGACATCTTAAACCTGAAAATGCCCAACTAGCTCATCTTTAATAATACTAGACCATACCAGTACCCCACCTTCATCTTACTGGTGTCTGAGTCGAAGTGGAGCTCTGTGCCCATTACTGATCCAGCCATGGGCCCATCCATCTGCTCTGTCAAGAGTCGCCCTCATCTCATCAGTCCATAAAACCTTTGAAAAAATCTGTCTTCAGATATTTCTTGACCCAGTCTTGATGTTTCAACTTGTGTCTTGTTCAGTGGTGGTTGCGTTTCAGCCTTCCTTACCTTGGCCATGTCCCTGAGCACTGAATACCTTGTACTTCTGGGCACTCCATATTGGCTGAAGATCTGGAATGCGACAGCACTGGAGGATAATGGGTTCCTAATAACTTCACGTTAGATTCTTCTCAAATCTTTGGCAGTTAATTTGCATCTTCTCCACCCCCGACACATTTCTTCTGGCCCTGTTGACTATTTGTAACAAAATGTTTGATGGTTCTGTGATCAAGCCCCAATATCTAATATATATATATATATATATATATATATATCTATATATATATATATATATGATATATATCTATATATATATAATATATATGATATATATCTATATATATATAATATATATGATATATATCTATATATATATAATATATATGATATAGATATATATATATAATATATATGATATAGATATGATATATATATATATATATATATAGATATGATATATATATATATATTGTCACCTTGTGGCAGTAGGAGGCGGATTGATTCGATAGCACCTGGGAAACCACTTTCGCCAGGGAATGGTGGGGTATTAACTTTCTCCCTCTGCTTCCTCATAGAAAAAGACCTTCCTGCACCATAGGCCTGGATTGACCCAGTGATAGATACTTCCGCCCTTCCTCCGCCATCTTGCCCTGACGTCATCCTTCCCATCCTCCCTGCGGTCCTTCCCGGCATTCCCTCCACTTCGGCTCCTCCCCAATAAAATGGCGCGCGCCAGGAGTCGGCGTCGCGCATTATGAACTATTTTGTTTATAATATTGACCCTTTTGTTTTTGTATTTTACAATATACGGGGCGGAAAACTCCAACACTTGCTACTGTCTCCTCGGTCTTTACAATATATATATAGATATGATATATATATAGATATGATATATATATAGATATGATATATATATATATATATCTCATATATATATATATATATATATATATATATATCATATATATATATATATATATATATATATCTCATATATATATATATATATATATATATCTCATATATATATATATATATATATATCTATATATATATATATATATATATATATATATATATATATATATATATATATATATATATATATATATCTCATATATATATATATATATATATATATATCCAATATCGAATTTCAAGAGTGCTGCATCCCCCGAAAGACTTTTTACAATTTTGGACTTTTTAGTGTCTGTTAAATCTCTTTTTTGGCCCATTGTGCCTGAGGAAAACAAGCTGCCTAATAATTCTGCACTCCTTGATATAGGGTGTTGATCTCCTTAGGCCACACCCTCCCTCATTACACAAATACACATCACCTGATATGCTTAAATCCAATAACTATTCAGGTTTGTACAACTTAAGAGTCGGAATACATACTGTAAATAAAAATGATATGGTCAAAATACTCACTTGCGTAATAATTATGCACACACTGTAAAGCATGGGATTCAAAATGAAGCAGAGTTTGAAGCACAAAATCTCACCTTTTCCTAGGTAAAGGCTGCGATTGTGACATAAGTCAGGTTCACCCTGGACATCCAGATGTAAGCAGTTACTGAGATGCTCTCTGCTTATTGCAGGGTTTCCTTCACACTAATCATTCCATTGATGTATGGGGCTTGCAATACAGAGCCACTAAAAGGCAAGTGTAAAGAAATGCTATACTTAGGTTTTCGACTGCTCATGGACATGCTAGGGCTTCTCATCCAACTTGACAAAAAATGAGCTCATGTCCTTCACAATAAAGACACCAATACACCTTGTTATTTCTTTGGCCTTAGCAACTGGCTCCTGAAGCGGGACTGCATATTTGCCAGAGACGTTTGATCTTTGTCAAATTGGTTCTTTGTAGGCAGGGACATATATTTATCACTGTGATGTAGGGCTGCACAATTAATCATATATTAACTGTGATTAAGATTACAGATGCCATGATATGCTTATCACTAAAAATAGTGATTACCTCATTCCGTTTAGTACTACTGATCTATTACAGACAGAGTGCCCAAAGATTCAAACTGCAAAACAGCAAGTAAGTGTTGTAACCAACCAGTATATGAGCAAGTAATCTATCACCGATACATTCAAGTGCACAGGTGAATCCTAGGTACTCACATCATAGATTGATACAGGCCACTGTGCTAAATTACAACAATATCTTTTAAACAAAATAAAAATTTCATTTTTGATGGCAGCTTCTTTCAGAAAAATTGAGAAGTATAAGCAATGCTAAACTGAATTTGCCTGACACTAACAATTTTGAGTACAAAAATGAACAGAAATTATTTTCAATAGCAATGATAAGGATTAATACAGGAAACTGGGAAGGTTTTGAGTACTGCACCTAAAATATTTATAAAACCATCTAAAATTCATGGAAGCTAAACAGTAATAAACTAGCCAACCAGCGGTGTACCATATGCCGCATAATCAGGCCGGTTTTTTAATGATTTTAAAGCACAGGGAGAAAATTAACATTTGAAAAATCAGTAATGTAATAAATCAGCAAGAAAAGCAACATTGTAACAATGCACGGAACGAACCAACACACAATCATCTGTGCGGCGCTCAGGAGGAGAGGAGAAGGACATCTACTCCGCTCCCTCCGTCATGCTAGTCTGCTGATTTCTCGTGCAGTATGCACTGCCTGTTCATGTGCCCACCTCCAAATCGTCACTCGAGTCGTTGTCTTTGCACAGTCCAGATGCAGCTGTGACTCACATAGACTTTTCATTGCTCTGTGCAGTTTTGGCTGCTTTTCTATATATAATCCACCAAGACACCCGACCACGATATTAGCGAGGTGGGAGGGGGGTGTGTACAAAGGGTAGGGACGTAATGAGTGGGAGCGTATGAGTCGCACTTAGTGGGAATTACCCACACCTCTCCGTGCTGGGTAGACACACACTCAATCTCATGCATAATTATTTATTGAATGCTTAACACTTCTGGAAAGACACGGTTGTCTAAAACAGGTTGGTGTGAGAATACAACAGTAAGTGAATGAAAAGATGGAACTCTGGAGAGAGCAAAATACAACACAATAGTGAACCCGTGGCATAACAAACGCCGCGTGGCTCAGACGTACATGTGGACTCTTAGCACAGACGAAAGGGACTAACTGGGTAGTCGGTGAGTTTTTGCGTCCGGGTAAATGGGCAGGCAGTGTGAATGCCTAGAGAGCGAGGGTAGACACCAGCCGGTGAAAAAGGAGCGTTGGTGGGCAGGGGAACGTCTTCCGTGTTCTTGCAGGAGCATCTAAGAAGACGCATGTTTGTCACGGATGCGAATAGCTGCATGTAGCGTGTAAAACAGTTTGCTATGGTGGGCCAGCGGTGAATGCGTCGTAACGAAAACTTCGGTTTTAAAGACTGCTTACTTCATTGTGCTTTAACCTCAGTTGTAAAGGATTGTTTTAAGGATCCCATGGGATACACCTCGCAAACCGTTTCACACGCTGCATATGGCGATTCACCTCCGCGAGAAACATGCACTGTATGTGGCCCCTACGACAGTCGAATATAAATGACGCCATTTTTTCTGTGTCGTCGCGTCCAAGTTGGTGGGTGTGGCCCTGCGAGTTGTCGTCGTATCCAATGGTCTTGGAGTTGGTGGGCGTGGCTCCTTCCTGCGTGCGCCATAGGTTTCTCACTTGTCGGCGACTTAGTGAATCCACGCCCCTTCAGGCGTGCTTTCCATGGTTGTCTTGCCTTAGTGAATTATATATATAGATTTATTACTTGTTTGCGCTGACTTGTATCTGTATCCAGCAGGCCATTGAAGGCAAATTCTGATAATCGAACTCATCACGTTTTATTTCTCAAAAGACAAGGTCCCAATTAATACTGAACAAAGCAAAGATTTTCAAGAGTGATCTTACATCCAGGGTAAGAAACGCCATCCCCCTGCAATTATTTTTGCGAAATTGCATTGCCAAATGAAGTTAGATTAAATTGAAGTTGAGTAGACCTATGGTAGCACACCTAAGAAAAAGTAACAAATGTGGCAAAAACCTGAACAATTTTGGAACATCATCTTACAGAGAGATAAACTGAAGATTCTAAGAAGAAGCAGGTGAACTACACAGGCCTTGATCAAGTTCAAATCCTAAAAGTCGGAAACAGGAGAAACAGACAATCCAGTAAATAGCCAATAAAAGGAGGTTTATGGAGTTTTGCACTGCTTTTGTATACTTAAAACACCAGCAAAACCAAGGAGCTGGTGCTGAATTTTGGGAGACCCAGGCCCCTCCTGGACCCCGTGATTATCATTGGCGACTGTATGCAGAGAGTGCAAACCTATAAATACCTGGGAGTGCAGCTGGATGATAAATTGGACTGGACTGCCAATACTGATGCTATTTGCAAGAGAGGACAGAGCAGACTAGATTTCCTTAGAAGGCTGGCGTCCTTCAACATCTGCAATAAGATGCTGCAGATGTTCTATCAGACGGTTGTGGCGAGCGCCCTCTTCTATGCGGAGGTGTGCTGGGGAGGCAGCATAAAGAGGGACCTGGACTAATGGGTGAGGAAGGCAGGCTCTATTGCAGGCACGGAGCTGGACAGTCTGACATCTGTGGCACAGCGACAGGCGCTAAGCAGGCTCCTGTCAATCATGGAGAATCCATTGCATCCACTTAACCGATTCATCTCCAAACAGAGGAGCAGCTTCAGCGATAGACTGCTGCCACTGTCCTGCTCCACTGACAGACTGAGGAAATCGTTCCTCCCCCACACTATGTGACTCTTCAATTCCACCCAGGGGGGTAAACATTAACATTATACAATGATATTGTCTGTAATACCTGCCTTGCACTCTCCACCCTGCACTATTTAATTAATATTGTTTTTATCAGTATGCTGCTGTTGGAATATGTAAATTTCCCCTTGGGGATTAATAAAGTATTCACCTATGTTAAAATACAAAAAAAAATTTAAGGACAAGAAAAGTTGCCCATTGAAAAAGACGATGGGGTTTGGAGAATGAAGAGGACTCGAGAAGTAGATTATTCCTTGATCATTCAATTATTGCTTGACTTGACTAAATGTTATCCTCATCATCATAATAATTTTCTTTCATGGATATGCAGTTGGTTGTGGATGTAGCTCACAGGGAGACTCAAAGTTATTTATGAAATTAAAATTGAAGTTAAATTTTGACATACAAATCTTGGGTTTCAATATTAACACTCCAGCATTATTTAGCAGTGGCATATTCAATTAACTAAAAAATACTAGCTAATGACATTTTAGGTAACATGTTTACATTTATACATTGTGGCTGCGAATTAGGGCTATCAGAAAAAACATCACTGAGTATAATTTTAATCTGTATTTTAGAAAAATGAGATTATAAAAGGACAATGCTTATTTTTTTACACTAATTTCAGCTAAGTGTTACTTCAAACGTGCTATGCTGCAATACTCCTATTCCATTTCACTTTTGAACCATGGATACTGATTTTTTTTGCTGTAAAACCATTTAACATTCATTACAGCAGATAATAAAAGCTGAGTTCCTTTCTCAATAAACACAATGGGAACTGTGATATTTCTGATTTTACTTTTATTTTTATAACAGCTTTAAAAGTACAATTTTAAACAGTATTTTTAGTGTCAGAAAAACATACTTGGGTATATTAACAAACATGCATCTTTTGGAGGTTGCTTTCTTGACATAATTCATAAAAAAAGGGTGAAATGGAAAAAAATGAAGGCTACATGGGTAATATGTTTGCTGAATCTGTAAAGGGAGAAAAGAATCCCATTTAGTTTAATCCAGCAGGTTATCCTTTGACTACTGGCACATCATGTTCTACAAATTTCAAAAATTGCACAGATCTACACGCTTATTTCTTTCTACAAGCGTTTTTTTGTCCTTAAAAATAAAACAAACACTGTTTGCGATTTGTTTTAAAATGTTTGCAGCAGAGTTTTTTTTTTAACTTGGCTGCAGAATTTTTAAGTTGCTGTTAATGAAAAGTGTATGCCAAATAAATCATATCAAATCAAAGACAGACAGACTCAGGAATAGTTTCTTTCCCAGAGTCATAACTACATTGAATCTCAATATTCACTGAACACCTTTCTCCACGCCTGTCTCTGTCCCTGTCTCCTTTCTCTCACCTTCTCTTGCAACTCACCTTTTATTCTGAATGTGCAATAAACCTCAGTGTAATAATCACACTCTATGGGCAACATTGCTCTATTTGTTCTATGTGCAGTATTTTATGTTATTAGTATTCTCTGTATAATATTTATATCATGGATAATTCATTGTGCATGACCAGTAATATTTCTTGTTAAGTAATATCACATTTGTTTCCTTGACAATACACATTAACTATTTACTAAATTTTTAAAATATATTCTTTTTATACAGTAATTCCTCGCTATATTGCGCTTCGTCTTTCACGGCTTCACTCTATCGCGGATTTTATATGTAAGCATAACTAAATATATAACGCAGATTTTTTGCTGTTTCGCGGGTTATGCGGACAATGGGTATTTTTACTTCCTGTACATGATTCAGTTGGTTTGCCCAGTTGATTTCATACAAGGGACGCTATTGGCGGATGACTGAGAAGCTAACCAATCAGAGCACGCAATTAAGTTCTCCTGACTGAGAAGCTAACCAATCAGAGCATGCAGTTATGTTCCTGTGTGCTGAAGGCAGTGTTAACCAGGAAGTCTCGTCTCGCTCATTCAGCATCAACGTGTTTCGCTGTGTAAAGAGTTAACTTTTGTGCTCTTTTGTGTTTATCTTTGTGCATAGTCAAGCCCTTCATTATGGCTCCAAAACGATCTGCTCCTGCTACTGCTTCAGGGGCCGTGCCCAAGCGCCAAAGGAAGATGTTAACAATTGCCGAAAAGGTAAACGTTTTGGATTTGTTGAAGGAAGGGAAAAGGTACACCGCTGTAGGACGCCATTACAGCATCAATGAGGCTACAATTCTTTTTATTTAAAAAGTAGGAAAGGAATATAAGATCTATGGCCACAGTGTCCTTTTAACCAGGGTGCAAAACGAGTTGTAAGTGGTTGTAATAAGACAGTAGTCTAGATGGAATCTGCTTTAGGGATTTGGATTGAAGACTGCCGAAAGAAGAACAATGGCAGTGCTTCACAATCGCCTGAAGTGGCTCCTTCAAAAAGGGCTGTAACGCTCTCCTTGGTTTGTGCAGTAAAACTAAACTCATTGTTATTGGACAAGTCATCGTGTCATTGTTGGTGAGTAACCATAATTAATTTTCTACTTACAGTACTTAGTACATGTACCGTACATTTAGTGTCACTTGACACACATTTACTGTATACAATTTTTCTTGCATTGTATGTATTTATTGCTGGTGGCCTGTCTATCGTAATGGCTGTAACATATGTGATATCGGAGACACTCGATATCTTTAAAATAATATTTAGGTTTTACTGTATATAAACAGTGTGTTTACATACATAATTTCAATGAATCTTACCTAATATCTAACAGAATATAAGGGATTAAGCTGTATAACTGTGCAAGGAATATTTATAAACAGTGTGGGAGAGTTTATAAGGGCTTAAATTATATAAAAATAACCATACAAACATATGGTTTCTACTTTGCGGATTTTCACCTATCGCGTTGTCTGGAACGCAACCCCCGCGATCGAGGAGGGATTACTGTATATCAGTTTTATATTTTGTAATATATAGTTACTGTAAAAATGACTGTTTTCTTTTTTCATTGCATCTAAAGGAATAGCTGATCTGTAATTTCATTATACATGGCATAATGACAATAAAGGCTTCTAAGCTATACTAATAAAAGGCAAAGCCCTCACTGACCGACTCACTGATCACTAATTCTCCAACTTCCCGTGTAGGTAGAAGGCTGAAATTTGGCAGGCTCATTCCTTACAGCTTCCTTACAAAAGTTGGCAGGTTTCATTTTGAAATTCTACGCATAATGGTCATAACTAGAAGCTATTTTTCCCCATTTACTGTAATGGAGTTGAGCTCGAAAGCTGTGGGGGCGGAGTTTCGAGTGACATCACGCCTCTCACGTAATCACGCATTACGTAGAAAACCAGGAAGAGCTACAAAAAGCGCTGAAGAAAACATGCATTATATAATTAAGAAGGCAGCGAAACAATTAGAAGCGAGCAAGTGACATATAAAACCATATTCAGCGGCTCATGAACTGGCGCGTGCGCAGACAAAAGCCAACAGTTCCAAAGAGTGCTGAACAAAAACCGAATTACACTGCTACGCTCAAATAGACAAACCACACGCGCTGGCGCAATAGTAGAGCCTTCGCCTCTAGTGCCGGCGTCCGAGGTTCGATTCCCGAGAGGGGAGGCACTAAGTATGTACACGCGCTTCTCGATTCATTTTACCTTCGCATCCCCTTGGTTTGAGACATATGAAAAAATATGCGATTAACGCAGAAAGACAGATCACCAATTGAAGCTTCATGAATAATGGATACTTTATTCGCGATCAATGATTGTTTTGGTAAAGCCATACTCTGTGTATTCATTTGATGAGCGGTAAAAAGTAAGAGCGAGGGGAGGGTAACTTATTGAGGCACACAGGCAAAACCACAATAGCACGCGGGCTTGATGTACTGTAGTGCACAATCTGAATTGCGCGATCACATTCGAAAAAATATTTCTTTTCAAGTTCTATTTAGTCCATATGTGTCACATCTGGCCCGGCGTGTAATTATATTACGGCCCGCGAGATCATTTTATGTACCGTATTATTGTTATTAATGGCCGGGATATGAAGCACTGGTAACACAATAAACTACAGATCCCATAATGCAGCGCTTCAGCTGCCTTGCCGAACACTTACCGCGTTAATCAAGTCTAGCTTATGATGCTGCAAGTTATTGCGAAGCTAGCCCACACGATGCCAAAGAGAAAAGGTGATTCTGAACATAGAGCCTTTAAAAACCGATGGGAGGCTGAGTATATGTTTACTGACATTGCAGGTAAACCCGTGTGTCTCATTTGTGGAGCTAATGTGGCTGTAATTACAGAATTTAATCTAAGACGGCACTATGAGACAAAACATCAAGATAACCTGAAAGACCTGAATGCAATGCACAAGATACAGAAAGCAGAAGAGTTAAAGAAGAATCTGACACTTCAGCAGACGTTTTTACCTGTACAAAATCACAAAGTGATTTCAAGTGAAGCTACTTTTATGGGAGACACAAATGCACCAGTGCAACTTGCCCCACTTTCCCTGTTGCCAAGTAATGTTGAACCAAGTCGGCTGCGGTGTTCCCAAATCGCACTTTGCTGATAAACTGGCGCACTGCGCACTGAGTTCGCACGGCGCTTTGGTGACTTTGAAGAACAAAAAAAGAATTTTGAGTTGTTTGCAACCCATTTGCCGTCGATGTGGAAACTGCACCTGTGCAGATTCAGATGGAGGTGATTGAGCTGCAGTGTAATGGCACACTGAAGGCAAAGTACGATACTGCACGGCCCACACAGTTTATTCACTCCCTTCACGCACAAATGCTCCAGCTCTGTCTACATGCGGCTCGAACCTTGTGCATGTTTGGTAGCACATATCTGTGTGAGAAGCTCTTCTCAGTCATGAAGACTAACAAAACAGCACACAGGAGTCGCCTCACTGATGAGCACCTGCAGTCCATCCTGAGAATCTCCACAACACAGAACCTCACACCAAACATAAATGAACTTGTTGCCAAAAAAGATGCCAGGCCCAGCTCTGATAAAATGACATAAGAGCAAAGACAACTGAATGATTTGATTTGTTATTGCTGAAAAGAACAAATTTTATTTATATTTCCAGGTTTTGTTATGCACCATGTTCATATTTGAATTTGTATAATTTTGACAGGATATATTTTTATGGAGAGCAAAATCTTTTGGGATATTTAAAATTTAAGTTTATTTTTATATAAAATTACATAAGAGTAAAGAAATTTGAATGTTTGTTCTTTTAACGTTTACTTTATTTCTAACTTGTATAATTTAGACAGGATATATTTTTATGGAGAGCAAAATATTATAAGTTATTTAAGGTTTGAGTTGATTTATTCGAATAATATTCTGTCGACTAAATAAAAATTCCTTCTATTTAAAATTTAAATAGAACTTGAACAGAAAGCGATAGTTCATAATATCCACGCAGACTTGCACATAAGAGCGGGAGTCATCTGTTTTAACAAGCAGCGACTTGCACTGATACGAAATAGCCTGCCCATTTAATTATTTAGGAATGGATAAATAAATTAAGATTTTGTACAAATAATGTTTTCATTTTTCTTCCTTCATGGATTCTGGCACCCCAGCAACAGTTGCTCACACCCAAAGACTATATATATATATATATATATATATATATACTAATAAAAGGCAAAGCCCTCACTCACTCACAGACTCACTCACTGACTCATCACTAATTCTCCAACTTCCCGTGTAGGTAGAAGGCTGAAATTTGGCAGGCTTATTCCTTACAGCTTACTTACAAAAGTTGGGCAGGTTTCATTTCGAAATTCTACGCATAAGGGTCATAACTGGAAGCTATTTTTCCCCATATAATGTAATGGAGTCTTGAGTTGGAGATGGCCTGGGAGTTTAGTGTGACATCATCACGCCTCCTACGTAAGTGTAGAGCACAAGGAAGAACTCCAAACAGCGATCAGCACAAAGCGCCATTTCACAATTGAGAAGGCAGAAAAACATTATGAAGCAAATGATGCATACAAGCATATTCATAAGTACAGCTACTGCGGAAACAAAGCACGGCGTGAACCGTAAGTTTATATTAAATTAAGTTCATAGGCTAACACTAGCGTTTGTAATTTAGTGCCTGCCCATATAAGGCCGTCCATCAGCGGCAATCCAATACAAACACTGCTGGTAAATATTCACGTGTGAAGGACTGTGCTTATGCAGAGGAAGATGAGATGGTCAGGGTGGTGTTTGGCACAAACTCATTGAAACTGCGAGAGAAAGTTTTAAGTGCGGGTCTTAGCTGACATTACGAGATGGCACCAGTACAGCTGGGAACCTTCGATGCAAGAACACCAAGCGGCTCACGTGAACTGGCGCAGTGCACAGACAAAAGCAACAGTTCCAAAGAGTGCTGAACAAAAACCGAATTACACAATTGAGAAGGCAGCAAAAAAATATGAAGCGTCTTATACATAGAATCATATTCATAAGTGCAGCTACTGCGGAAACAAAGCACACGGTGGAAAAAGTGAATGTCCTGCTAAAGGAAGACAGTGTAAAAAAACCCGTGCATGCAGTTTGTCACATCACAGATAAAAGGAAGACGAGCTGTTTATTGATGCAGTAAGGAACTAATCGATGAATGAAACCTCTTATCTTTACAGCGATTGACAAACGCGGAATGTAACTTGAACACATCCTACAAATACGAGCCTGATTGAAAGAAATAATGATAATCAAATCCTTGATGACAGCAACATTCAATAACACTCACAAAACAATTACTGTATATTGACAATCATGTTATGTTATTTTTAAAATGTTCCCTTTTCTTTTTCATAACTTCTACTTCTCCACTGCGATACACGGGTATGTATATATATACCCCGATCTACAATACATACTTTAGCATAGACAAGCCACGCTGTGGCTAATTGTAGAGTCTTAAGCCTCTAACGCCGACATTGAGGTTCGATTCGAGAGGGGATGTACTGACTATGTACGCGCGCTACCCGATTCATTTTACCTTCGCATCTCCTTGGTTTGGGACGTATGAAAAAATATTAGGTTAACGCAGAATCATGTTACGTTATTTTTAAAATTTTCCCTTTCTTAGCACAAGCACAGCTGAGAAGCTTCGATGCATGTACTCCATAGCAGCGTTAAAAATAACGCATTTAATCACACTTTCAATTCCAAGCAAGCGGGAACTTTTGTCAATGCATTTCCTGGTACATCCATTACACTGATGCACACATCACAGCTACAAAAATGTTAGAGTCGGAATAAAGCGCGTTCCTACGACTGATCATTTCGACTTCCGAAGCCTTGATAAAAGCATGGTTTTGTGCACACTGAAAAGCAAGCAAAATTAGATGCATTACAGAAAGCGGACTTTGTGGCTCTTACTGGGGATCATTGGACTTCCGTGACCGTTAGTAATTCTAAATACATCTAATTACAAAATGTTCAATGATCACACTGTTTTAGCCTAATGTACAAAATAATTTTGGCTAATGTTACTCAGAGTTTAAAGAGTAAGCTGGTCAAATTACCTTTTATGTTTCTGACTTATTTTTTAAGAAGAAAAACTGCACTTTATGGTGAAATTTTGGTTATTATTATTTAAAGACAATACTATTCTGAAAATGTACTTAAAGTACTTAAACTACCACTTTATTTTTAAGTCTGCCCAATTTTAACCAGGGATGATATTTTTGTTTCTGTTTTGAATTCAAATGCAGTTTAAAGGCTTTTTTTCAGAAATTAAAACAGCTTCAGTTTACAATATTCATGTCCATGTCTATTATTTGATTCTGTCACCCACTAAAACCGTTTTAAATAAAAAAAAAACATTTGCGATTTGGGGCAAATTTACGTGTGCGATTACATAGCCTCTAATTAATTGGATTAATTTTTTTAATCGAGTCCCACCCCTAATATATATATATATATGTACATTTGTATATATATGTGTATATACAGTATATATGTAGATATATATATGTATTATATACAGTATGTGTATATATATATATATATATATATGTATATATATATATATATATATATATATATATATATGTATATATATATATATATATATATATATATGTATGTATGTATGTATGTATATATATATATATATGTTTATATGTTTATATGTATATATATGTTTATATATGTGTCTGTGTGTGTGTGTATATATATATATATATATACTAGCAAAATACCCAGCGCTTCGCAGCGGAGAAGTAGTGTGTTAAAGAAGCAATGAAAAGAAAAGGAAACATTTTGAAAATAACGTAACATGATTGTTAATGTAATTGTTTTGTCACTGTTGTGAGTGATGAGTGTTGTTGTCATATATATATATATTTACACACACACACATAAACATATATATATACATATCTATACATATACACATATATACATACATATATATATCTACATATATACACATACATATACATACACACATACATACATACACACACAAATACATATATATATATATATATACATACACACACATATATAAACATATATATACATATACATACATATCTACATATATACACACACAGCTATTTCGTATCAGTGCAATACGCTGGTTGTTAAAATGGATAACTCCGCTCTTACGTGCAAGTCTGCGTGGATATTATGAACTATCGATTTGTTCAAGTTCTATTTAAATTTTAAATAGAAGGAATTTTTATTTAGTCGACAGAAATATCTTTGGTAGGAATGGTAAAAACAGACAGGAATATTATTCCTGAATAAATCAACTCAAACCTTAAACAACTTATAATATTTTGCTCTCCATAAAAATATATCCTGTCTAAATTATACAAGTTAGAAATAAAGTAAACATTAAAAGAACAAACATTCAAATTTCTTTACTCTTATGTAATTTTATATAAAAAATAAACTTAGATTTTAAATATCCCAAAAGATTTTGCTCTCCATAAAAATATATCCTGTCAAAATTATACAAATTCAAATATGAACATGCTGCATAACAAAACCTGGAAATATAAATAAAATGTGTTCCTTTCAGCAATAACAAATCAAATCATTCAGTTGTCTTTGCTCATATGTCATTTTAGAGCTGGACGCCTGGCATCTTTTTTGGCCACAGGTTCGTTTCTGTTTGCTGTGAGGTTCTGTGTTGTGGAGATTCTCAGGATGGATTGCAGGTGCTCATCAGTGA
This sequence comes from Polypterus senegalus, assembly GCF_016835505.1. NCBI lineage: Eukaryota > Metazoa > Chordata > Cladistia > Polypteriformes > Polypteridae > Polypterus > Polypterus senegalus. The sequence goes on along the minus strand of NC_053166.1, from coordinate 71,961,026 downwards.
GGTGACTCCTGTGTGCTGTTTTGTTAGTCTTTATCACTGAGAAGAGCTTCTCACACAGATATGTGCTACCAAACATGCACAAGGTTCGAGCCGCATGTAGACGGACTTTTTGTTCTTCAAAGTCACCAAAGCGCCGTGCAAACTCAGTGCGCTCAGTTTATCAGCAAAGTGCGATTTGGGAACACCGTAGTGACGACTTGGTTTAACATTACTTGGCAACAGGGAAAGAGGGAAAGTTGCACTGGTGCATTTGTGTCTCTCATAAAAGCAGCTTCACTTGAAATCACTTTGTGATTGTGCACGGTTAAAAACGTCCGCTGAAGTGTCAGATTCTTATTTAATTATTCTGCTTTCTGTATCTTCTGCATTGCATTCAGGTTACCCTGATGTTTTGTCTCATAGTGCCGTCTTAGATTAAATTCTGTAATTACAGCCACATTAGCTCCACAAATGAGACACACGGGTTCAGTAAACATATACTCAGCCTCCCATCGCTTTTAAAGGCTCTATTTTCAGAATGAACTTTTCTCTCCAGCATCGCGTGAGCTAGCTTTGCAATAAGTGTTCGGCAAGGCAGCTGAAGCGCTGCATTATGGGATCTGTAGTTTATTGTGTTACCAGCGCTTCATATACCTGGGCCATTAATAACAATAATACAGTATATAAAATGATCTCGCGGGCCGGATATAATTACACGCCGTGCTGGATGTGGCCCGTGGCCCTTGAGTTTGACACATATGGACTAAATAGAACTTGAAAAGATATATTTTTCAAATGTGATCGCGCAATTCAGATAGAGTTGACGCCAAGACTACAGCCTGCATCCTCCCTCGCTTTACTTTTTACCGCTCATCTAATGAATACACTGAGTATGGCTTTACCAAAACAATCATTGATGGCGAATAAAGTATCCATTATTCGAGTATGTAGATCGGAATATATATATACATATATATATACCCGCGTATCGCAGCGAGAAGTAGTGTGTTAAAAAGCTAGAAAAGAAAAGGGAACATTTTAAAAATAACGTAACATGACTGTCAATATACAGTATTTGTTTTGTGAGTGTTACTGAGTGTTGCTGTCATCAAGGATTTGATTATCATTATTTCTTTCAATCAGGCTCGTATTTGTAGGATGTGTTGTGTTCAAGTTACATTCCGTGTTTGTCAATCGTTGTAAAGATGACAGGTTTCTTTCATCGATTCGTTTCTTACTGCATCAATAAACAGCTCGTCTTCTTCTTTATCTGAGACCTGACACACTGCATGCACGTTTTTTTTACACTGTCTTCCTTTAGCGGGACATTGACTTTTTCCACCGTGTGCTTTGTTTCCGCAGTAGCTGGATTTATGAATATGCTTATCAGACGCTTCATATTTTTTGCTGCCTTTTCAATTGTGTAATTCGGTTTTTGTTCAGCGCTCTTTGGAACTGTTGCTTTTATCTCTGCACTGCGCCAGTTCACGTGAGCCGCCGTGTACATGCATCGAAGGTTCCCAGCTGTGCTGGTGCCATCTCGTGCTATGTCCGTGGCTGTATTTAATGTTACCTTAGTCCTGGCACTTAAAACTTTCTCTCGCAGTTTCGCTGAGTTTGTGTCAAACACCACCCTGACCATCTCATCTTCCTCTGCATAAGCACAGTCCTTAACCCGTGAATATTTAGTGGAGTTTGCTATTGGATTGCCGCTGACGGACGGCCTTATATGGGCAGGCACTAAATTACAAACGCCAGCGCAGCCTGTCTATGAACTTAATTTAAAGTGTAGGTTTACATCGTGCTTTGTTCCAAGTAGCAGAACTCATGAATATGGTTGTATATGTCACTCGCTCGCTTCTTATTGTTTCGCTGCCTTCTCAATTATATAATGCATGTTTTCTTCAGCGCTTTTGAGGTCTTCCTGGTTTTCTATGTACTGCGTGATTACGGGGAGGCGTGATGATGTCACACGAAACTCCCCCCACGGCGTTGAAGCTCATCTCCATTACAGTAAATGGAGAAAACTGCTTCCAGTTATGACCATTACGCGTAGAATTTCGATATAAAACCTGCCCAACTTTTGTAAGGAAGCTGTAAGGAATGAACCTGCCAAATTTCAGCCTTCCACCCACACGGGAAGTTGGAGAATTAGTGATGAGTCAGTGAGTGAGTGAGTCAGTGAGTGAGTGAGTGATTTGCCTTTTATTAGTATAGATATATATATATATATATATATGCCAGCAACACTCATATCAATGACAAAACAATTACATTAACAATCATCTTACGTTATTTTTAAAATGTTTGCTTTTCTTTTCATAACTTCTTTAACACACTACTTCTCCTGCTAGTGTGTATGGTATTCTACTAGTGTGTATATATATATATATATATATATATATATATATATATATATATATATATATATATATATGACAAACACTCATAACAGTGACAAATCAATTACATTGACAATCATGTTACGTTATTTTCAAAATGTTTCCTTTTCTTTTTTATTACTTCTTTAACACACTACTTCTCCGCTGCGAAGCGCGGGTATTTTGCTAGTTCTAAGAAATAAAATGAGGAGGCAACACTTAACTATCAATGCAGCACTTAGTACTCCCAGCAACTCCTTTTGTGAAATACAAATAGACTCATCATGCCACAACCTACATAAAATATAGATGGGCGATGACTTTGTGTCTTTTTCCCCAGCGGAAAGGCACATCGCAGAAGGAAGCAGAACACCCAGGGGTGAGGGAAGTTTGCGAAGGACCAAACTAACATATGAGATTAATGTGTTTTAAGTAATTAGGAGCTATTGTATATGGGTTCCATGTACACATTACAGGCGCATGAAGTGTCCCGTTTCCAATTTCTCCTTCATCATATCACTTTCCATGCAAAGAAAATTCTTTTTGTGAAGCAATTCTATAATTTGTGATAGCATCTCTATAATATATAAAACCATTTTAAAGTCCTTTCCTTTCAAAGATCCCAGAGTACAGTGGGAAAAGGATATCTTACTCAACATTTCAGAAAAGCACTGGAAGGCAGCCATGCACAGAAGTCTAACTTCACATCCACAAAGCATACAAAAATTGAACTTAAAATCTTTTATTGAGCCTGCGAAGGTTGTAATGGAACTCCAGCCTCAAAGGGCCACAAATTTTGGGCAAGTATTGAATTTAGTTTTATTGAGCTTTACTTGATTGTATGGAATTTTACTTGATTTTAATAAAATCAAAAAACAGTCCTTACCTGCAGTTCATACAAGTCATTGCTGTATTTTCCATACTCCACCATGCCTCCAAAGACAAGAAGACGAGTACCATCACACACAAATCCATAAGCGGCGCATCCAGGTGGGATGTCACCTCGAACTGCTGGGATAAACCATTGATTGGTGGCTATTGTAAGAAAGAAAAAAAAAAGTTTAGATTACAGGTTTTTAAACAGTGCATGAAGCAGACACCAAGCTGTAAACATTTTAAAAGTATTTCTATTTTCTGGAACAATACTGAGGAATTAAAGAAAACCAAATACATCCATCAAATATTCCACATCCTAAGCACAATAAAGAGAGAAAAATAAAGTCAGCAAGCATAACCTATACAGGTTTCAAATTAAGCAAAAAAAATCTTCATAATTGCATGTCAAACCTCAATAACAATAATAACTTATTTGTGAAATACCACCTTTGACACTGTTTTACAGAATCACTACTGATTTATTTTAAAAAACAAAACTAAAAGAAGCGGCTGTGACCTAGCAAAAAGCACACATTGTAATGTGGAAAATTTGTCTAAAATGAATATTTTTTCTTTAAAAATTCAGAACAGAGAATGGAAAATAGGAAAGAGGAGACAAACTCATCTCAATTTACAGAAGGGTTGAAATGACTATTCAACATTATTAATAAGGTCAACAATATAAATTTGTCAGCAATAATTTCTGTTTTCCATTATGCATATAGTATTTTATATGCATTTCTATATTTTCAAGCAAACAACTTATCACTTTTAGCCCCTCCCACACAAAATGGGCCTTAGAGGCAGTCACTACACCTTCCAGAGAAAAACAAAATGTTTCACGTGAGCTATTGGGTAGATGAAATGTTAGTTATCACAGCATATCAATTTTAAAGTCACTTCACTCTTTTTCAAAGAAGGTGAGCAATGTTTAAAGGAGAAAAATGCAGCTGACAGAAATTAAATTTGAGACATACAGGAGTGATAGGGCTGTCAGAAGAACAGATATTTCTGTACCAGTCAATACCAAAGTCTCGAAAACATGACGGTACTAACTTTATTACAGTATTGGCAGTTATTATGGAAGCATATGAGGGCTTACTTCATGCTGTTCCCCAATTACACATATTGGATTGTGGAATGTTGGAGGATTGGCAGCGCTAACGGTTGTAGAAAGTAAACACAGGCAAGATTCAAGCAAAGTGGCTATTTTGCTTGTTTACACAACAGCTGAAAGCAATTATTAGATTACTGGAGTCAGACAAATTGTAGGAACTCTGACTCCAACTTAATATAAATTGTAATATAATGCATTAAAAGTTCCAATTTCACATATACTAGGGCTGCAGCGATTAGTTGATGTAATCGACAATGCCGACTATAAAAAATTATAGACACAGATTTTTGTTTTTATTGTCGACGCGTCATAAACAGAACCTTCAATATAGGCTCCAGTCACAAGGAACCACATTAGTTTTTGTAACTGCAATGAACGTCTAGGGGCAGTATCGTTTGTTATTGTTTGGCAAGACTGCACACAGTCCTACCAACGAAGAAATTCTGAGGAGAAGAGGAATGTAGTGGAAAATAAACGTGGTTGCAATGGCGAGTCGGATAGAGGAGGGGGAAGGAGATGGAAAAATATTGAGACAGAAGCTTTCTAAAGTGAGGGAGCACTTCACCGAAAAATGTTGAATGCAGATTATGTCTTTTCACAGCAGCACCATCGTAATACATGATCATCTAATAATGAAATAATCTTGACTAATCGGAAAATAAACTGAATGATTACTCGACTACCAAAATAATCATTAGTTGCAGCCCTGATTCAAATAAACTATTTTTTGTTTTAGCCTTTTGATAAAATTATAAACTGTTTTTAAAAAATTTTTTAGTAACACCTAATAAAGCAAGGTAAAAGTTAATGTTTGTGACTTCTTAAATAAGCAGCTGATGTTGCAAAAGGAGTTACAGCGTTAACCAGGCAGAGGCCTCAAGTGCTGGAAGAGGTGGAAAAAGTGTTGCTAGTGTGGCTGAACGCGAAGCAACTTGCAGGGGATAGCGTAAGCGAGGCGATGTCATGCGAGAAAGCCAAGAAGATTCATGGCGATTTGCTGCAAAACTATCCTTCTACGAGTGCCGAAAGTGAGGAATTTAAAGCCAGAAGAGGATGGTTTGAAAGGTTTCGCAAAAGAAGTGGCATTCATAGTGTAGTAAGGCATGGAGAGGCTGCTAGTTCCGATGATGAAGCTGCGAAAGAATTTGTGAAAAATTTCACAAAATTAGTGGAGGATGAAGGCTACATCCCACAAGTCTTCAACTGTGACGAGACCGGATTGTTCTGGAAGAGGATGCCGAAGAAGACCTACATTACTCAGGAAGAGAAGGCTATGCCCGGCCATAAACCAATGAAGGACAGGGTAACCATTTTGATGTGAGCTAACGCTAATGGCGACGTAAAAATCAAGCTGCTACTCGTTTACCAATTTGTGAACCCTCGCGCTTTCAAGCAGTACAATGTAAACAAAGCCAGACTGCCTGTGATGTGGAGGGCAAACACAAAGGGGTAGGTCACAAGGACCTTGTTTTTGGAATGGCTGCACGAGGCTTTCGCTCCCGCTGTGAAGAGATATCTCGAAGAGAATAACCTGCCTAAAAAATGCCTTCTTCTGATAGACAATGCACTGGTACACCCTTCAAATTTGGTTGCCGATATGGTCGAGGAGTACGACTTTATTAAGGTCGTGTTCCTCCCCCCAACACAACTCCTCTTCTGCAGCCCATAGACCAGCAGGTTATTTCAAATTTCAAGAAACTGTACACCAAAGGACTATTCACCAGGTGTTTCAATGTGACCGAGGAGACGTCTTTGACCCTGAAAGGAGTTCTGGAAGAACCATTTTAATATCGTTCATTGCATCAGCCTCATTGATAAAGCCTGGGAAGACGTCACACACCGCACATTGATCTCGGCCTGGCAGAAACTTTGGCCTGAATGCATTCCTTAACAGGTTTTAGAAAGCTTTGAGCCTCCTGTTATGGATGAGATTCTGTCCATGGGCAAGAGCATGGGTCTTGGAAGTGGACAATGAGGACATCGAGGAGCTGGTCCTAGATCACAAGGAGGAACTGACGACGGAGGAACTCACTGAACTCCAGCAGGAGCAGCAGTCCTCTGGGGAAGAACAGGAAAGGATGGTTATAAAAAGTGATGCGATAAAAGCTATCATGGAAAAGTGAAACGAGTGCCAGGATTTTTTCGAAAAGAACCACCCTGACAAAGCAGTTATGAACAGAGTGATAAACATGATGAACGACAATGTCGTCTCGCATTTCTGAAAAATTTTAATGCGTAGGAAAAGGCAAGTCACATTAGACCGCTATTTTACTAAGTCTGATCCACCAGCTAAAAACACCAGAAAACCAAGAAATCACAACCAAGAAAACACCTGAAGGAAAACATCCCTCCATCGTGGAGCCGGACTCAAAACTGTAACCTCCTCTCCACCCAGTTCCTCCTCACTTCATGCCAGAACTCGACTCATGCAAGGTTAGTTTTCTTGGTGGTTTATAGTTTTTGTATTATGGATTTTTCAAAAGTTAATTTTTCAGTTCATAGCGTGAATTGTTGCAATGTTACTTTTCTCTTTTTTCAGATGTTCATTTTCTGTTCTTGTGCTTAAAACTCATTTTAAAAAAAAAAGTGTTTACAGGGAGTGGTTCGTAGCGTGATTTGTTGCAATGTTACTTTTCTTGGTGGTTTATTAAATTACAGATTTTTCAAATGTTCCTTTTTTTTTCCCCCTGTGTGTGTGTGTGTGTGTGTGTGTGTGTGTGTGTGTGTGTGTGTGTATATATATATATATATATATATATATATATATATATATATCGTAAAAATGCTGGCTTGTATGGGTGAAACCAAACATTAAACTCATGACTGAAAAGCACTCTTAGTATGGGCATTGTTGCTTAAAGTATCATGTGAAATTTTAGCTCATTCAAAATTATAATGAAGCTTTGCAGACAGGAAAACAAATCATTATCCTGTAATTAGGTGTGTGCGATATACATTGTTTACGATTATATCTTAATTGCTGTTTTAACAATGTGCGAGATTAAATTATCAAGTATGTAACTCGCTTTGCAAAAAAAGAAACAGAGTTCACTCACTAATGCAACAGTATAGACCACTGCACGTGCACAAAGCGAGTTGCGTAGGCGGGCACATCCAGCAAGCTGCAAGTTAGCGTCGCTCCCTGCCTCAAAATGAGTGAACAAACAGCGCCAGATGATAAAACAGCCTCGCCATCTATGCCGTCAAGAGTTAATTGCCAGACGTGGTTCATTCTCACTCGCATTGCAGTGGTTTGGTTTTGAAAAGACTGATGTTGCTCAAAAGACGGCAATCTGCAAACTATGTGGTAAATTGGTTGCCGTTAAAGACAGCTCGACAACTAACTTGTTTCACCATTTGCGAACTAACCACCGCACAGAATACAAAGAATACAAAAAACTTAAGGAGTCAACTTTCCCTCACAAGTCTAAAGTAACCAAGGTACAAGCACAAAAACATACTCAGCAAACTTTAGCGGACTCATTCTGCAAAAAAGTGCCTTACGACAAGAAAAGTAACAGATGGCATGACTTAAACGCTGTCACCAATTACATTGCAAAAACGATATGGTGCCAATTCAAGTGGTTGAGAGAGATGGTTTTAAACAGCTTTTGAATACTTTAGACCCAATGTGCACACTGCCTGGCCAAAAATATTTCAGTCAAACAGCTCTGCCTAAGTTGTATGATTCAGGTCACCAAACTCTTACGCATAAACTGCAAAAGGTTTCACATTTTACCACAACGGATTTATGGTCAAGCCGAGCATCTGAGCCATACCTTTCCCTGACGGTGCATTTCATTGACGAAAACTGGCAACTGCAAAGCTTCTGTTTGCAAACATCCTACTTCCCACAAGATCACACTGGCGACATCATTGCGCAAGGTCTGAAAGATTCGCTGGCATTATGGTCACTGTGAGAAGACTGAATGGTTTGCATGACAACAGTCAGCGGGGCCAACATTGGCACTACGGATTAATAACTGGAAGAGGCTACCTTGTTTTGGGCATAGGCTTCATATTGCGATTGATGAGTAATTTGGGGTTCCTCTATAAAATGCAGTTTAGGTTAAATTGATCTTATTTATTATGACATTTAAAAATACAAAAAGACCTGATAAGTAAAGCTATAGATGACAAAAATAATTCAATATAATTTCAAATAATACATTATCGTGGAATTCTCGGTATCGTCAAAGTCCCAGAAAATAGAGTTTTTTTTTTCCCCCCAATATCGCACACCCCTAGCTGTAATAATGTAAATATTAATATAATGTCACAAAGTGCAAACACTTTTTCATATTCAGAATTATCTGTGCCTCTGTTGTGCTTATACTTAATCAAAAACATATCAATTCTCTCCATCTCCGAGGGGTATAGAGGTCCCTTCTATCATCCCATGGTTTAGGATTAGATGAAGGCATCTGGCAAGACAAACCCCTAAATCCATATGAGCTACTTGCAGACACATTCCTCATGTGCCATTAATGCTACAGTACTTAAATATAATATGCAACAATCAATAACTACATTAGGTCAGGGAATTAATAATGCACCACAAAAATACATCTATCTATTAAATAACAAAATCTTGGGTCAAGATGTGATCATCTAGGAGAGACACTCTTGACGTCCCACGAGACAAAGCAGTGAGACAAAAGAACAGTTGCTGTACAGGCTTTTTAAATGATCAACACACAGCGTGACAAGCAGAAGACGCAGCTCGGCAGCAGCAAGCAGAAAGACAGCAGCTTATACGTCCGCGTCTCCTTAGTGTGGGTTCAGCCAACCCCTTCACAACGCGGGCAGCACAGACGCGAAGTGGCCGGCACGTGGCGCACCCTGGGATGGGGGTGGTCTCGCAAAGCGAGCAGGGGGCAAAGCCCCCTAGTTTATTTAAAGAATGGAAAAAAATGCCTAACTCCATGTATGCCACTGGGATCCCGTAAGTCATAATAGTCTAACTTCTAACTTCCACTCTGGCTCTCAGCACAGTGTGGCAGTTCCACATCCAATACAGCTGAAATGGATTTTTCACAGGTTTGTTATACAAACCAGAGCCTGCAAAAATGCTGTCAACCAAAAATGGTCTCATCTCAACTTCTGAAATTGATTTTCCTGGTGAGTCAGAAAGCCAAGCAGGTCAGCCTAAACATCCCTGTCACCAGCTACAGACTGCAGCTCTTCCTGCAGGTATTCTCAAGCCAGTAAAAACATCTGCATATCCTGGGTCTAGCAAAGGGTATCTGCCCAGTAAGAAGGGGTAAATGACTAGGGGGCATCCTTAGGACATGCCCAAACTACTTCAACACACTACTTTCAAAGCAGAGAAGCAGTAACTCTAACTCTGAGGTTCTCCTAAATCACTGAACTTCTCACTTTGTCAGAAAGTGAACATCCAGAGGCCTGGAAAAGTAGCCTAATTTCTGCATCTTATAGTTAAATCTTTCACTGTTTTGGCTATTACCTACAGTTCAAGACCACGGGTGAGGATAGGGGAAAACAAACATGATGTGAAAGCAAACTAAAACTGCACTTCTTTTCAATACAATTTTGTCCAGCACAATCGAACGCAACACAAAAAATATATAATAATAAAACATTTTATTTATTTGTAGGCGCCTTTCTAAACACTCAAGGACACTGAACAATAGTTCAGCACATAGTGTTGCTGAACCTAGACCTGACCAACTGCAGCAATCCCAGATCATAGCACTGCCCCCACAGGCTTGTAAAGTAGGCACTAGGCATGATGGGTGCATCACTTCATCTGCCTCTCTTCTTACCCTGATGCGCCCATCACTCTGGAACAGGGTAAATCTGGACTCATCAGACCACATGACCTTCTTCCATTGCTCCAGAGTCCAATCTTTATGCTCCCTAGCAAATTGAAGCCTTTTTTCCGGTTTCCTCACTGATTAGTGGTTTTCTTACGGCTACACAGCTGTTCAGTCCCAGTCACTTAAGTTCACTTCGCATTGAGTGTGTGGAAATGCTCTTACTTTCACTATTAAACATAGACCCGAGTTCTACTATTGTTTTTCTTCGATTTGATTTCACCAAATGTATAAGTGATCGCCGATCACGATCATTCAGGATTTTTTTCTAGCCACATTTCATCTTCGAAGACGATGGGTCTTCACGATCCTTCCAGTTTTTAATAATGCATTGGACAGTTCTTAACCCAATTTTAGTAGTTTCTGCAATCTCCTTAGATGTTTTCTCTGCTTGATGCATGCCAATGATTTGACCCTTCTCAAACAGACTAACATCTTTTCCTCGACCACGAGATATGTCTTTCGACATGGTTGTTTAAGAAATGAGATGCAACTTATTGCACCAGTTGGGGTTAAATAACGTGTTGCCAGTTGAAAGATAATCACCCATGCAGTAATTATCCAATAGTAGGCTCGTACCTGTTTGCTTAGTTAAATCCAGGTTTGCGACTTTTTTTTTTGGCCAGGCAGTGTATTTGTATACATTTCAGTCACACCATCGGGATCTTGTCCCCTTTAAGTTTGAGGCTGAAAAACGAATTAAGCAAAGAAAATGTGTTTGTATTCCTGAGGAAAGGGATATTTTTGTAATCATAAAGTAGTGACAGTTACACATACATCAGTAGTGTGGGACATGCATGGATATTAAAAGCAATAATTTAAAGTACCCTCTTGAGTCTTACTAGGACAGGACCAGTTTTACACCAGGAGATGGAGTAATTTATACAGGAGCACATGTGTGTGTGTCCATATAGCTCATATCAGTAACTGTCACTGACTGAGCGTTCACATCTCAGTAAAAACTAAGACTTAAACCTTCTGTAAAAAGTCTGTAATAAAAAAAAAAAAAACCACACCCCTCAGGTTAAACTAGCCACATATAAAATCGACATGTCAGTGAAATTCCGACTTTTGAGCAAATCAAATGGGACTAAAGTTGCAGAGATCCTCCAGTAATAACTATTTTACCTACTATCTATAGTAAGAAAAAAAAAAAAAAGTCAGTGTACTTCTTGTTGTGAATGCCGAGTAACTGTATTACAGGGGGGGGGGAATAAGTATTGAACGCATTGACAATTTTAAAAAAAAAATCATTTTCAAAGATGCTAATTCACATGAGACATTCACCAGACATTTGTATTATCTCAAGAATTCCACAATGTAAATTATTCACATAAAAAAGGTATGTGAAAAAAAACTGGAATAACACAGGGAAAAAATATTGAACACACAAAAAATCAGTACACCAAGGCAAGGAACCAGCTGAAATTTTGATAGTATTTGTGCAAATCGATATCAACTGGGTTAGTACATATTGATGGGCTATAAAAAGGTGCTTTGCTACCAAAGTGTCACACAAGAAACATCTCATGAAGGGTAAAACCAAAGAGTTCCCCCAAGACCTTCACAACCTGACTGTTGGAAACCATATCAATGAAACTGGTTACAGACGTACTTCAAAACTTCTGAATCTTCCAATAAGCACCACCGGAGCCATTATCTGTAAGTGGAAAGAATATCAACATCAACCGACCACACACAGGAGCTCCTTGCAAGATTTCTGACCAAGGAGTCAGAAGCATAGTCAGAAGAGTAGCCCAAGACCCAAGGACCACTTGGAAAGAACTGCAGAAAAACATGGAGGCAGCAGATACAAGTGTTACAGAGAAAACAATAGGCAAAGTGGGGTCCGCAGCTGGTTGCCATTATAATTAAATAATTCAAATTGCCACTCTCGCGTCTTTGGATGGGTGTGGTAGCGTGGCGAGAGTAGTTCCTGTGTGCGATGCAGGAGTGGATGGCCCTGCCCTTACTGCACAGGTGCAGGATCACCCGTGACCCAAATTGGCATGGGGAGCTGCTGATCGCCACAGTTGTGCCACACCTGAGCCTAGGAGCAGCACTGAGACATCCAAGTGTTAAAGGACTGCACCAGGCTCATGCTTTTGGGGATAGCTTCAGATGTTATCCTAGTTTTAATGGATTATTTGCTTTATTTTAACCTCCAAATGGGCAGCTTTCTTTTTATTAGATTATTTATTTATTGAACATTTTATTACACTGCACTTTGGGACACTGTTTGACTGTTTTTAATAAAAGCACTACATCACAACTGCACCTAACCCTTGTTATGTGTGCGTTTTGTCCTCATCTGCCAAGCTCATACCGGTCATGACTATCGACGGTGTCTGTTTAAACAGGCTCCCAAAATGCCAGTCACAGCATGAAGCCGACCTGCACTGTCACAAGGCAATGCACTCTACCAGTATGGCCTCTATGCACACTCACCCCACAAGACTCCATTACTGAAGAAAAGGCATGCTGAAGTTTGTTAAAAATTTGCTACACAACATTTAGACAAGCCCTATGAAACACTGGGAGAATGTAGTCTAGTCAGATGAGACCAAAGTTGAACTTTTTGGCTGTCATACTACACAGCATGTTTGGAGAAAAATGGCACTGCACATCACCTGAAAAACACTATACCAAGTTGGTATAGTGTTTATTCAGGTGATGTGCAGCACCACACTGTCGCATTATTACCAACAGTGAAGTTTAGAGGTGAAAGCATGATGTTCTGGGGCTGTTTTTCATCTCATGGTACTGGCAGACTTCATGTAATTGAAGGAACAATGAATGGGGCCATGTACCAAGAGATTCTTGAAATGAATCTGCTGCCATCCACCAGGATGATGAGGATGACATGGGGTGGACCTTCTAGCAGGATGATCCAAAACATACAGCAAAGGAAACTCTCAATTGGCTTCAGAGAAACAATATTAAGTTGTTAGAATGCCCCTGTCAATCACCTGACTTCAATCCAAAAAACTATATGCACACGATAGTGCTGACACACTTCCGGCGAAAACTCAGCCACTTCCGGTCATACTGAAGTTGTGATTTTTGTTTAGGGACAAGAACGTCTGGAGTTAGAGAAGTTTCAGTGTGCAGATAGTTCTTCTACACCTGAAGATTGTTGTGTACCTTAACGCAGAGCTTCCACCAAGTACAACAAAGTACTTAGTTTTCATACATTTCCCTAAGATGCAAAATCCCGATCTAAATGGATCATTGCTGTACAGAGAGAGAAAGAGCGAGCTTTGAGTTTGTAACTGACATTTATATATTAAAAAAAAAAAAAAAAAGCATTTTCGTGAGCCAGGGTCTAAGACAGGGCAGCAACTATTGAAGAACTATTTCTCCATTCCACTTTCAATGCTGAGAACCACAATGGATGAAAATTCTCTGCTATTTACATGGCTATTTGAGATGACTGGTTTTGCCTTTTGCTGCAATAGCTGGAAAAAGCGCATGCGACTGTGCAGAGCTGCCATTGTTACAGGCGCTCCTGCTATTGGTGATGTAATGCCACCTAATTATTTTGGTGACTTATCCCTGGCTGAAATAACTTGTCTAGAACTGTTGCAGTAATGAGCTTATATGCATATTCACCTGTCCCAAAACAAAATTTAATGACTAATTATTGAAATTGTTTTTTTTTTGCTGTTTGTTATTAAAGTAGCCTAATGTAATTGTATCTTTGTCTCATGTAAGTTCATACTAGACAATAATAGGCCGGGATTTTATCTTCATAATCGTGGCTGTAGCTTGACAGATAGGTTGAAACCATTCTCCTTTTTAGCTCCTTATTTTTGGCACAATGTTTGACTAATGCATCTTGTATAATTTACCATAAGTCTAGGCAGATCTTGAAGCAATCAGGTGAAAAACGCCATAGCTGATCTGGTTTGATATCAGCACTGGAAGTGTAGCAGCTCGACAATGCAGAATCCAGAAAAAAGAGTGCATATAGCCTATGAAACATTTTAGAGTTCACAAGAGGGTTCCGCGGAAGACAATCGCTTTAGAAAAATGAGTCAAAATCACAGCAGAGCACCACAGGCGATTGTTTTCTTCATATAGGAAGCATCAGAAGCTGTCATTACAAACAGTGGCTTCTCCACTAAAGTATTAAATTACCATGTTCAATACTTTTTCACAGTGTCATTCCACTTTATTACACATACCTTTATTTGTAGTGTTTAATGTTGTGAATTCTTTACATTTGTAGATTTCTTGAGTTAATACCAATGTCTGGTTAGAATTTCATTGTAAATAGTCTCATTGTAAATATATTTACTGGGAAAAAAATGCTGACGCATTTAATACTTATTTACCCTACTGTATATCCCGAGGTCCTTCGGCACACTAATGTATACAATTTTTAAAGAAAAACAGAGGGTATAGGGCCATCCCACCTTGGTGATGCGACGTTCCAAGTGTTTGCCCAGTTCTAAAGCTTGACCAGATCTTTTGCGCTGCCTTCTCAGTGTCTCACATTCTTCCAATTTTAGTATTGTCTTTTGACTTTCTCAAGTTCACTGACAAAACCAAAATCTATGTCATTAATATAAATCAGAAAAAGAAACGGATCAAGGTCAGATGCCTGAAAAACTCCACTGATGACCTCACTCGACATGGTGTATACTCCTCTTAGCCAATTTCCCATTATGTGACATTTTGTCGTGGAGTTTTTGCCAACTGCAGTCACTGATCTCGTTGCTTTAACATGTCAAATTACATGACTAGAAAACACTGCCTATATCACATTTACCGAATGACCCATCCTCTAACGGAGTCATACTCAACTCTTCTCCTGAGAGCCAGTACCATGCTGCCCAACAGAGCCAGCACTGTGCAAAGGGTTAACAGCTGCCGTTAGTTCGATAGCAGTCGCAGACTTGGTTTCTTTTTTTCCCCCCATTCTGTTGTGTAAAACATGACAATAGAAAGATTGGTCTTTGCCTTTATTTCCTTTATTCTATTCTGTTTTAGCACATAAAACACAAGAAGTACAAGCTTCCATTTTATTTATGAGGTTCAAAACTCCCATGTTCTTTATTCCTTTTCACTTCATTCTATGCATTGTACTTCCGGATCACCATTCAATGAATGTCAGCTTTCATGCACACACAACCCGCTCAAGAGTGAGACACAAACTAGTTGGTCTCTGCTATTTAGTATGTCACATTAGGGGATTGAATCCACAGGACCACACTGTCAACATCCTCCAACTCATTAAGACTATGTAAATGAAAGCTACAATTGAAGATCACTGGAAAAGTAATTTAACATGACATTATCTCTCTACTCTTTGCCTCCTGCTGGTTAAACTAACTTGAGATCCATTTTTAAGAGCATCTCTAATGCCTGCAGTTTCTAGTTTCAGAATTAATCTTCAGTGTTTTACTGTATCAAAAGCTTTTTGAAAGTCTAAGTAAATTATGCTGTATGCTTTTGTCTCTTCTCGGCTTGATTATTGCAATTCATTATACACTGGAGTTAATCAGTCATACCTTGTTCAGGTAGTCCAGAATGCTGCTTCCAGGTTTCTAAGAGGCACACAAAAACATAGTCACATCATACCAATTTTGGCTTCTCTTCACTTGCGTCCTGTTTGCCGCAGGATTGATTTTAAAATTTTACTGTTTGTTTTCAAGTCCCTGAATGGTTTAGTCTCCTCTTATCTTACTGACCTGTGACACCCTTACTCTCCTACACATGAACTTATGCTGGCTGATTTTAATATATTATTTTCATATAGGTACTTTTCTAATTGTATTTCTTATTATAGTTTACATTACTTTAAATGGTACAGGATTAACTCTTACATGTCTGTATTTACCAGGACCATTTTTGGAATGCTACAAAGACCGGTTTGTGTGGTTTATTTGTCCCGCATGGAAAGGGACATTACAATATTGTTTCTGACAAGGCGTTAATGCAATTTACTTACTGTTTATTACCTTTGTTATGTTTTACTTTTTATTAAGTTTTACTACTTGATGGCACTTAAAATTGACAGGTGTAGTGAAATACTTGTGTCTTTGAACAACATACGGAGACGATCTTCGAAAGATTTGTGGCAAGAAAATACATGTTGTATTTGATGAAACCACCGATAGCCAAGAGCACACAGTTCTCATCATAGTGATAAGTGAGTAAACATTAGGCTGTATGATAATACTTTTATGTAGGCAGTTCTAATTGTACATGATGCATTTACGGTGTATCGATACAAATAAAAGGCAAAGTCCTCATTCACTGACTGACTCACTCACTCGACTTTCCGTGTAGGCAGAAGGCTGAAATTTGGTAGGCTCATTCCTTACAGCTTACTTACAAAAGTTAGGCAGGTTTAATTTCGAAATTCTACGCGTAACGGTCATAACTGGAACCTACTTACGTACATATATACGGTCATAGCCTGCAGCTCAGTCGCCATGTGAGGCAGAGTTGCGTCCCTCATCGTCACGCCTCCCACGTAATTGAGTGCCTGTCCATATAAGGCCGTCCATCAGCATTACACAATTGAGAAGGCAGCAAAAGAATATGAAGCAAGTGACGCATACAAGCATATTCATAAGTGCAGCTACTGCGGAAACAAAGCTCGGTGTTAACCTAAAGTTTAAGCAAGACCTCCACAGAGCGCTGAACAAAAAACGCTTTACACAATTGAGAATGCAGCAAAAGAATATGAAGCGTGTGACGCATACAAGCATATTCATAATTGCAGGTACTGCAGAAACAAAGCACACGGTGGAAAAAGTCAATGTCCAGATAAAGGAAGACAGTGTAAAAAATGTGGTAAATTGAACCACTTCGCTAAAGTTTGCAGGACTGGGAAAGGTAAACCCGTGCACGCAGTGTGTGATGTCTCAGATAAAGAGGAAGACAAGCTGTATATTGATGCAGTAAGAAAGGAACTACCCTCTGAATCTGAACAAGCCTTTGTAGACATATCAATAGGAAAGCAAGGCATAGACACGCTGCCGCTAAATATTCGCAGGCAAATCCACAACTTCATACCGGGAGTGCCTGTTAAACATCTTAGATTCAAGAGTACCGATTTGAGTAGTGAACACTTTGATGAATGAAACCTGTTATCTTTACAACGGTTGACAAACACAGAATATAACTTGAACACAACACATCCTTCAAATACAAACCTGATTGAAAGAAATAATGATAATCAAATCCTTGATGACAGCAATACTCTGTCACAAAACAATTACATTGACAATCATGTTATGTTACTTTTAAAATGTTTCCTTTTCTTTTTCATAACTTCTTTAACACACTACTTCTCCACTGCGAAGCGTGGGTATTTTGCTAGTCATTTATACAGGTATTTAACTGTTATTAACAGCCTTTCCCATAGAAAAACGTTATTAGTGAACAGCACTGGATGTTAACGGGTTCCCTTTTAAAAATTAACAAAGATGCTTCGGGACTTAATAAATGTTATGCCTCATGGTGATAAGGCTCATAAGGTCCATATTTCCGTTATAAGTTCAGCACCTACAAACCTGTGCAGAAGATCAGTCTTTTCCTCAGATGCAACAAGCCCTTAAAAGTGGGTCACTTTGTTTTTCTAAAAGTGAAGTTAACCTTCATCTCAGAAGGATGCATCAAACTAGTAACAGCTCTTACAATTGTGGAGGGCACTCACTGTCCTACTGCACTCCCAGCATACAGCATCATGGAGGATCTGGGCTACTACCTGATGAATGGAACTGCAAAATAAGGTTCAGTTCTGCTATTGCATTGTTTCATTAAAAGGAAAGTCCCATTTTATTATTGTTTGTTTTGTTGCATTTGTTACTACTTTCTTACAGTAAATAAATAAATAAATAAATAATTTAAAATAAATAAATAAACCCAAAAATTCAAATCAAAGAAAAATAAAACCATGAAAACCAAAGATCAAAAAAATAAATAAAATGGAATTTGTGAAAAAGTAAAAAGGATTCTAGAGAGGCCTACTATTTAGCCATCAAAGTAAAGTATGACTTGACTTGTAGATATACCCCTCATAGCGAATTTAGCCAGTTTTGTATCACCAATCTTCATAATTTATAGTCAGTACTACCAGATATACATGTATATCTACCTGATGACAGGAAGACTGACGACTTTCTATTGCTACTACAGCAGTCTCAGAAAAGGAGGGTCATATTGGCTGTTGAGTTTTTAATTCAGTTAACTATTAAAACCAGAAGTCAATTATGGGTAATGCAATATAAACTGCTCAAAAAAATATTAAAGGAACACTTTGAAAACACATCAGATCTCAATGGGGGGAAAAAAAAATCATGCTGGATATCTATACGAATATGGACTGGGTAATGTGAGGAACGAAAGGATGGCACATCGTTTGACGGAAATGAAAATTATCAACCAACAGAGGACTGAAATCAAAGACACCCTGAAAATCAAAGTGAAAAAAAGGATGTGGCAAGGTAGTCCATTTTGCTGAAATTTCATTGCAGCAACTCCAAATCGTACTTTAGTTTGTATGGTCCGTACGTGCTTGTATGCATGCCTGACAACGTTGGGGCATGCTCCCAATGAGACGACGGATAGTGTCCTGGGAGATCTCTTCCCCGATCTGGACCAGGGCATCACTGAGCTCCTGGACAGTCTGAGGTGCAACCTGGCGGTGTCAGATGGACCGAAACAATGTTCCATGAAGTGTTCTATTGGATTTAGGTCATGTAAGCATGGGGGGGTCAGTCAATGGTACCAATTCCTTCATACTCCAGGAACTGCCTGCACACTATCGCCACATGAGGCCAGGCATTGTCGTGCACCAGCATAGGGTCTGACAATTGATCCAATGATTTCATGCCGAAACCTAATGGCAGTCAAGGTGACGTCGTCTAACCTGTAGAGGTCTGCGTGTCCCTTCATGGATATGCCTCCCCAAACCATCACTGACCCACTACCAAACCGGTCATGCTGAACGATGTTACAGGCTACATAATGGTTTTCACAACTTCTCCAGACCCTTTCGCATCTGTCACATGTGCTCAAAGTGAACTTGCTCTCATCTGTGAAAAGTCAGTGGTGGACCTGCCAATTATGGTATTCTATGGCAAATGCCAATCAAGCTCCACAGTACCGGGCAGTGAGCACAGGGCCCACCAGAGGACGTTGGGTCCTCAGGCCACCCTCATGAATTCCGTTTGATTGTTTGGTCAGAGACATTCACACCATTGGCCTGCTGGAGGTCATTTTGTAGGGCTCTGGCAGTGCTCATCCTGTTCCTCCTTGCCCAAAGGAGCAGATACCGGTCCTTCTTATGGGTTAAGGATCTTCTACGGCTATGTCCAGCTCTCCTAGAGTAACTGCCTGTCTCGTGGAATCTTCTCCATGCCTGGGGGAGACAGCAAACCTTCTGACAATGGCACGTATTGATGGGCCATCCTGGAGAAGTCAGACTACCTGTGCAACCTTTGTAGGGTCCCGGTACTGCCTCATGCTACCAGTAGTGACACTGACTGTAGCCAAATGCAAAACTAGTGAAAAAACAGTCAGAAAAGATGAGGATGGAAAAATGTCAGTGGCCTCCACCTTCCTGTTTTGGGGGTTGTATCATTGTTGTCCCTCTAGTGTACCCGTTGTTAATTTCATTAACACCAAAGCGGCTGAAACTGATTAACAACTCCCTGTGCTACTTAACTGACCTGATCAATATCCCAGAAGTTTCACTAACTTGATGCTATACTCTGATTAAAAAAAGTGTTCCTTTAATTTTTTGGAGTAGTATACATTTTTAAGCTTACCTTTAACCTACTTGTAAAGTTTCAGAAGTCTTACAATAGCTACAATCAGTTTTAACCTTGTGTTTTCTTAACCACAGAGCAGTTAAAAATCACATGTAAATTAATAGGGAAACGTGTTTACCATTTAACTTCTATTTCAATTATCTGAAAAGAAATAAGAGGAAAAACACTGACGCGAGACTGAGGGTATGTCATTATACATCACACCAACACACAAACAAGATCCTACAGACTAATGAGACATGACAAGCACTACACTTTCTAGGTACAAAAAAAGCATGAAGAGGTGATCAGCAATATCATTTTTTTTTCCTTGGTTGGAAAAGAGGGAAAAGTGCTTTTTTAAAAACTGGGTTCAGAAAATAAAAGAATGGAAATATACGGGTGATTAAACGAACACTACTGACACATGGAAGTATATCAAATTAGGGCTGCAGCAATCGATTAAGTAATCGAGATTCGACCAATTATTCCAATGATTCATCGAGTAATCGGATAAGAAATACTTTTGCTTTATTTGAAAGCAATAGCTAATATACAAAAAAGACAACTCTCTGAAAAGTAACAGCTACGATAATTTATTTCCTTTTTAGAAAAAAAAACAACAATTGTACTGTTTAAATTGATACAATAAAATTATTTGGCAAAAACTAAACCCATTTAGTGCATTTAGTACCTTATTATGTTCTGGGTTTAAAAGAAAACATGGTCTAAAACACAAAAACAAATAAATACAAAAATACTTTTTTTTTTTTTTTATAAAAAGGTATACATATAGCGTAAAACTAAGGCATAAATCAATCACAACACCACATAAAAATTGCCTTTAAGTTGTACAATGTCATTTTCAGAACTACAAGTTTCAACCTAACTACAGCTCAGGCTTAACACAAGCCTTTACCGTCTTCCTGGAAAGCTTTGTGGCATTTGTAGGCGGCAAAAAAATGTTCTGGCAGGACTGTATCCCCTAGATAAGGTAGATAGGGTGTGTGTGTGTTTGTGTGCATTAGAGTTTAAAGGAGCATGTGGTGGTTGCAATGAAGTGAGCATATTAACATGCTCAGAACTAAGGCTTGCTCTGCACTTTGATGCAGGGTTTCCTACTGCAGAAAGGAGATGCTCTGATGACATGGATGTTGCTGGAATACACAAAAAGGACTTTGCCAGCTCTACCAGTGTTGCGATAGCATGATGCATTTGTTTTCCACCATGACAGTGGATTTTCCTTCTTGGACAGCGGATATTCTCCAAAATATGTCAAGATCTCTTTCTGTACAGCTTGGTTTAACTGCTGCTCCTTCGTCACTGGTGTTGGAGTTTGATGATGATCCCAATATGTTGTGCGAGAACAATATTACACCATTTGAATGCATTACAGGTTTGTCTTACGAGGTGTGGCAGAAAAGTAATGAGACTGATTTTTTATTTACCAAAGTTTTTATTTTTTTCAAACATCAATGTTATCCCCTTCAAAGTAGTTCCCTTGGGCAGCTACACACAGATGGAGACGTTGTTCCCATTGTTGGTAGCAGCGCTGGAAGTCTTCAACCGGTATGGTCTTCAGCATGTCCGTTACACTCTTTTGAATGTTTTCTAAAGTCCCAAAATGACGTCCTTTGAGGACATTTTTCAATTTAGAAAAAAGGAAAAAGTCACACGGACTGAGATCAGGTGAATAAGGCGCCTGGGGAACCACAGGAATGCCTTTTGAGGTCAAAAATTCTGTTATGGAGAGGGCAGTTCTTCGGCACCATTTTAGACCTTTCGCATGTGCAAATGTTCAGTCAAAATTTGATGAACGGTAAATCTGTTCAAATTTAATTGTTCACTTAACATTCTTAATATTAGAACGACAGTCTGATCTCACAAGTGTGTTCACACGTTCGATGTTTTCATTGGTTTTCGAAGTTGAAGTCCAACCTGAACGGTGTTCATCTTCAACGTGTTTTCTGAATTCCAAAAATGATTTGTGCCAGCGAAAAACTTGAGCTCGGCATAAAGAATGTTCCCCATAGGCCTGTAACTTTTCAAACGTTACACTTGCCGTTTAATGGCACAACGTTGCTCCAAATTCCTCTGTTCCATTTTGCGTGACGCACAACCAAAAACACAACTTCGCTAATAGCAGTCACAAAAATCACGTAGTTAACGGAAGTTGAAGTTGAAACTCGCACTGAGCTATGGGAGGGTACTGATACACATGCTCTATCAAGGACAACAGCGCAGCGTTGCCAGATCGCTTGCAGTGTTGCCAGTCTCATTACTTTTCTGCCACACCTATGCTGTGCTGCAGGATCCACTTTCATTTATGATAGGCTGCCTTGCTTCCCTTTTGACAGCAAGTGCAATGGTTTGTACTGTGCTTTGGACCATGAATGCTTCATCAGCAGGCAAGAACTTAAGTTTTCTAAACCTGGGATCCAGATGAGCAGCAATTAGAACAGTGTTTGGAGATTCAGGTTGAAACACAGATAGTCCTTGCCATTTTGCTGTGGTCAGTTCCGTCACATGAGCTTGGTATGTCCTTACTAGTGCAGTCTCAAAAGCTAAACTCTAAATGGACTTCCTAAGGTTTTATACTAGCTGTGGAAGTGAAGAGAGGCTAACATATTGTTGCCCACTCAGAAACACCATAGCTCCTTCAAATGGCTCAAGGGCCCAACTCAGGTCCTCAATCAAGTTCCACTGTTCAGACTTGAGATCAAAGTAGTCTGGTTTTCCTCTCTGAGTCACTGCTGTATCACACACTGTAATAGTCACTGGCCAACATGTGATAAGTACTGTTCCAGTGAGTACTTATGTCTTGCACCAGCCCGTGTTGTGGTGTGCCCATTTGCCACTGATTTTACTTTAAATGGATGCATGCCAGTTGGCTCTTTTTAAAATGTTCAACAAGGTATCTTGCAGCACCCACACACCTGGAGATAGTTTGGTAGCTCTTTATAGCACTTTGCACAACCAAGTTTAGGGTGTGACCTGCACATAGCACTGATGCCCATCCATAATTTTCTGGCAAAATCTTCATTGCTGCTTTAACATTAGCACCATTATCGTGGACAAAAGCTTTGATTTTCTCAAGTGGAATGTCAAATTTGGCAATAACATCTTCAAGCCATTCTGCAGTATCTGAAGCCATGCGTCTTCAAGGGGCACTGTTGTCAGGATGTTAGACTCCATTTCCTAATCCTCCCCAAGAAAGTGACACCGCTGTGGCAAAGCTCGACCTTGTGTTCTCCAACTTGCCTTTGATTTCTTAATACCTTTTCTCCATCATTATCAGGAAGTAGGTTCTTTAAGGCAGCATGCAACTGGCACTGAAAGTGGAAATCATCTTCTGAAAGCCTTCATCTTCCACCATGGACAGAGTGCGCATGTTTGTGATAATCATGTTCAAAATGCTTTCTGTGAACTCAGCTGCTTGCTTAACTGAACATGGTGCAACTATCTGCACAAAGCTCTCCATATAGTGCTGTGATTTACTAAAAAAAGAGGTGAAATATTGATGCTTATTGCTAGGTTTAAATATCATACTGTAAGTATGTAATACTGGCTAATGTACATTTATTTACTATGTTGCAGGGTTGCCCTACACCCACTCACTCCACTCACTATAAACAAACAGAACTGAATACGTATACCTGCTGTATTGGATTGGTGCATTTTATGCTCCAACTGTTATTTACACCACCTGATATTTTGCTTTGTGTAGTATGTGTTTTTTACAAATCACTGTGAAGTAGGGGTGTGTGTGAGTAACATAGTAACATGAAAGAAGCTCAGGCTTTTTCAGATTGACTTAATTTTATTTTCTGCGGTTATTAATGTAAAACAATACGATTACTTGTTGAGATGAAGGCTAGTTTAAAAAAAAACACAAAGGCTAGTAAAGAATGTATGTTAACTATAGCTATATGTAATGCCTAGTTAAATCAATATGATGGCCAGTTATGTAAGTTACCTACAGGTGCATCTCAATAAATTAGAATATCATCGAAAAGTTAATTTCAGTAATTCAATTCAAAAAGTGAAACTCATACAAACAGGTAATTTTTAAACTAGCCTTAAACTCAATAAGCAATTATATTGTTTTACATTAAATACTAATGTTAACATTACCTTGTGTCAGGTCCACTCTGTGGACTGGATGCATTGACTGGATGCTTCCTGAGGAGATGCTGAAGCATTGACATTGTGCTCTTGTAGTAGGCAAGTTGAGTTTTATAATAGACACACTGTACAGAATTTTCATTTTTTCAGTTTGAAATGAATGGAGATGGAGTTTATACGGGTAAAACGAAGCTTCGAAGCAAAGAATTTGCTTCAATAAATTTTAGTAATCTAATTACTCAAGTTACTCGAGGAATCGTTTCAGCCCTATATCAAATCTCCTCGACATTAGCTGCACCACAAATTGACTCATAGGCTTTCTTTAGATTGCAATGAATCAGAACTAACATAACTAGGTGGCTGACAATAATTCACAAAAGTTGAACAATAAAGGAGCTAGTCTGTGTAGTCGTAAAATTTGTTTCATACCCACTGAACAGGTTAGAAATTTAAAGTAAATGCACCTATAGGCACATTTGTGATCCCCTTGAATTTAATGGAAAGTGAAACCAGGTGGAGTCGCCTTGGTGAGAGACGTAAATTCGTTCGGTTTTTGCCAAGTCTCTGTTAGACAAAGTATATCAAGTTTGGTGTCAGTGATGAGGTCTGACAGCACCAATGCTTTGCCATTAAGAGATCTCGAGTTAAACAGTGCAGTATTAGTTAATGAGGCTTCTTTTTGCACAGAGCCGTGATCAGGGATTATTTCCACATAATGTAAATTTGACACGCTGACACTTCTATTTCCAGGACCATGAGAAGGGCTTATTCCTGAGCAAATGCTGCTGTTTTTCTTTTCATTCGCAGCCCGGCGGTGGTGGCGACGAACTGACCCGCGATGTACATATTTTGGGCGCTGCAAAATACCGGTGTCTTTTAGGATGTTTCAGTCAGACCATTTGCTCTGGACAAACTGTTTAATAAGAAGGAGTTTGCCATGAGAGTATTTTAGTATGAGACTGGGCAATACTTATCTGAAAAGCAGTGCAGAAGCACAGCGGAACTGGTAGGACAGGCGGGTGTGGTAGCGTAGATGAGATGAGCCGCATTAGCAAAGTAGCAGAAAATATAGCAGGAGGAGGTAGCAGGATTTGGAGGTTCTAAAACACAGCCACAAACAGTAACGCTTGGTAATTCCAGGCGTGATCGCCACAGAGCTATAATCTAGGTTAGTATGAACATCAGATCAGTTCCCAGTTGCAGAGTATTGTAAAATGAAATGAGAGCACATCAGCATAGCAAATATAATCACGGGGACAGATCATCCTGAGGTCCTAGATCACCAGGTACAAAGAAATGTTCATAGGTCTCGTCCCGTGATCCACAGACACAGCTGTTCCTAGTCAAAGTAGAGTCCATAAAAATCTGTAAATATTAAGCCAAATCCATGCAATTCAATTCAGCTGTATCCACAAACTATACATACAACAAAAGAAATAAAACAAACCTGAGAAAGTGTAGAATTAATGTGAATTTTGTGAAAAGTGTTGTTAACGGAGGAGCGGCAGCAACTTGCGTGCGCCAGCATCCCCTCACCTGCTGCCCACCAAGAACGAACACGGTGCGGCCAAAGGTGGGTTGTGAATCGCCCACCACCGTCCCCATTTAACAGGCAGCCACCCGAAGCACACTACAATGCTATCCCCCACCGCCCCATTCACCCTCAATAGCCTCCATTCAGCCACAACCGGGTCACCACTTGCGGGCAGCAAAACGCCCCCCCCTGAGGCCTGCATCCAGTCAGGAGCAGTAGCTGCAGCGGTGTAGTGGGTGGGCAGCGAAATGCCCCATCAAGCCTCTGTCCTGCACGTGAGCAATAGCTGTGGCCCTGGTGACTATGGACCACGGGTCACCGCTTGCCGCCGGGAGCCACCCGAGGGACACTACACTGTGCGAGCAGCAAAATCGGCCCCCTCCAGCCGCCGCTTGCAGCGTCCACAGGCCAAAGATAATGGAGCAGCAGTTACCGAGGCGCATGCGTTGCAGCTGTGGCCCCGTTCGTAAGTGGTAGGTCAGATGCCCATAACCTGGGGACTACCTGCATTTTAAAAAAAAAAAAATCATAAGCCAGAAGCATGCATTGCCGTGTTCATTTACCTGTGCATTTGGCAAGCACTGGCAGAGTAGTTTTGACTGCTAATAGCTATACAGTATACAGCAGAGTTCTAATTTTGGAGTGTTGAACCAACCATCTGTAAGTATTTACTCCAGAAAAAGCAGTTTCCTCCAATATCCCAAGGAGACGCATGTTATAACAGCTGACTAGCAACACTCAAATGGCCCCATGTGGAAGTGCATCTTGTATTACAATCATTCCTACCCTGCTTCCAAGGGCTGACTGGAAAGGATTTATCATCCCTCAGTTCTGTCAGTGTATGAGCATACTCCAGCAACTATTTAGACTAATCAGACTTGAGATTTCAGAAAAATAAAAAAATAAAACAAAAATGGAAAAATGACACATGCCCTATTAGAAGCCAGGATCCTGATCCTTCTGGATGTCTAATGTTTTTGTTTTTTTTGCCCCAAGAAACAGGGACTTTACAAACTTTTTTTAGCATTTACACCATAGGAACTTGGGCCAGTTGTAGTTCCTGGTACTTTTTTTAGTTCCAAATAATTGAAGATATTGGTATCACCAGTTAAACTCAGTGTACACTAACAAACACCCAAAACAGGCCAAATTCAAGTCTGCCTAACAATCTGTGTCAACAGACACACACACACACACACACACACACACAATTTGAATTACTATGCTACCCAATTCTGACCATTTTTATATAAAACTTGCACAGACTCCTAGTTATCTTATGCATAGACCATTTGGCTTGGAAATTTTAAATTTTACCAAGACCAAGATAAATCAAAATGTGAAAAGGATAAGGAAAATAAAGCACTAGCAGTCATACCTCTCAAAACTATTTAACACCCAAGTGGTTTAGAAAGAAGAGCGCATCGTTTCAGATGGCACACATTGACTAAATTCAAAACTCCTCCTTTTGACATTAGAGTTTCAAGATACCAAAAACAAAATTAAACAGTTAAAATATTCCTTAATTTTCCTTAAAAAGACAGCAACAAACTTAATGGTTAAGCGTGTTAATTGGGTACCAACAGAATACCTTTTTTTAATGAACAATCATTGACACTGGATTTAATTCACAGCTACTTGGGAGTTTCATAGTTTAATAATTTTGATTGTTGAGTTTCGAGTGTTGATTTGTATCGTGTTTTGAAGGTTTATAAAAACCTCACTGAAAAAGGTATACTTTTCTCTTAATACAAAATGAAAAATTTGAAATTACTTTGTTGCTTAGCACATGATTTATGCCCATTAAATATGCATAATAGGACTGACATCCCATTAAGGAATGGTTCTTACTTTGTTGACAATGTTAAATTATGTGTGATTATCAGACAAAAACTGGCTTTGACTCGCCAAATTAATGTTTATTTTTGTTTTTAATATAAACGATAATGGCTTCTCTCCATCAAGCATATACAACACTGGCATTAGCAAAATGGACTGCTTCATTGAACATCAAGCTACTATAAAACCTGCTGCAAACACAAAGTAAAATAAACCACCACCAACACAATACACATAATTATTACATAGGACAATCCAGAGAAACATGAAATTTCTATTGACGCAAAACAGAAATACATGCTGATAAAATCTCTCTGCTATGTTGCAAGGCTTATTAATAAATCTACCCTCACAGCAGAATCAGTGCTACTGGTGAATTCATGATGGGCAGCAAAAACATTTAAAAGAGGGGAGGGAAAAAAAAAAAAAAAAAAACAGCTTTTAAAGTTACTATCACGTTATACCAAAAGATAGTTTAATAAATTGGGTTAATTTACTTTAGTATACCAGGTTGGAAACTTGTATCTCTGCGGCCAACAAACATGAGTCATGTTGTCCACAAGAAGATATTCCATGTATCTTAGCAAAATAACTTGCAACATTTCCTCCAGTTCTGAAAGCCCTCTCAGAAGGGCTACTTGAGGCAGAGATGCACCAGTATTTTATTGCAAGTTTCTCCAATTTGGAGAAATGTAGTTGTGTTTCCCAACACTCCAGTGGATTTACATCACTGTCCACCACAGGTATAATCAAGTAGCTCTTGATCAACTGCAGTGTGCAGTTTTTTTTTTTTTTTAAATAGGCAAAATACTTTTTTTTCCCTTTTTTTCTCCATCCCTTGTGTCATCACCTGCTGCAACTTCTGCAGCCATTGTTGCAGGTTGGGGCAGGGCACAGATGTAGGGATCTGTGCGAGTGTTTCAAATAATGAAAGAAAAAAAAAAAATTGCTTTAGAACCGAAGTCCCCCAACCAAGAATCTTTGTGAAATAAAATCTGCGCCCAATTGGCATATGTATCTTACAAAAATAAAAATCTGTCTGAATGAATTATGTAATTTGTACAAATGTATTATTGTTTTTTTTTTTTTCATTGTCTGACACCTACGGGGCTCCATACTAAATTAATTTCAATTAAATTGCATTTTATAGAAGACCCCAAATTCCTCGCCAATGACAATATGAAGCCTATGTCCAAAACAAGGAAGTCATTTCCAGTTGTTAATTCATAGTGCACTGACAAGTTAACCCACACTGTCTGTGGTCAACCAAACCATGCCTTCCTCTCGCAGCAACCATGATGCCAGTGCATCTTTTAGACCTTGTGGAATGATGTCATTTGTGGCATTTTCTGGAAAGTAGGTAGTTTGCAAACAGCAGCTTTGCAAGTTACCAGGTTTAGTCAATGAAACGCACTGTCAAGCACAGGTGTGGCTCGAATGTTTGGCTTCACCATAAATCCGTTATGGCAAAATGTGAAACCTTCTGCAGTTGATGCATCAATTTGTTGACATGAATCATTCAATTTAGAAAAAGCTATCTGACTGACATTTTCGGCTAGGCATTCTGTACCTTGAGCCTAAAGTATTCAAAAGTTGTTTGAAACTCTCCCTCTGAACCATGTGAATTGCCATCATATCTTTTGCAATGTAATTTTTGACAGCATTTGTTATACCATCTGTTGTTTTTTGTGTTGTACGGTTCTTTATTTACACAAATATTTTGCTAAAGTTTGCCAAGTGTGTTTTTGTGATTGTACCTTGGGTGATTTAGACCTGTCATGGACAGACGGCTACGAAAGCTTTTTGTATTCATAATATTCTGTACAGTTGTTTGTTCGCAGATGGTGAAACAAATTAGTTGTCAAGCCATCTTTAATGGCAACTAATTTCCAACACAGTTAGCACATTGCTGTATTTTCAGTAACATCAGTCTCTTCAAAGCCAAACCACCTCCACGCAAAAGAGGATGACCCACATCTTGCAATTAAATTTAACATAGATTAAGAGGCTGTTTAATCCACTAACGCTGTTTGCTCTCTCATTTTTAGGCAGCTAAGTAAGCTTAATTTGTGGTATGTTGACTATGTACACCTATATACATTTACTTTGCACACGTGCAGCAGTCTATCCTTTTAGGTTACATAAAAAAGTGAACGTGTGAACTCATGACGTGTTTTTGATTTTTGCTTGCGAAGTGAGTGACATACTCGACAATTTAAGCTCACACATCATTAAAACAATTAAGATATTATTGCAGATTATAAATATAGCACACTCCTAATTAAACAACTTCTACAAGTGTACTTGTACATACTTTTCCTGATACTATGAATTCATTAACCCCTTAATTATGGATTAATCAATAACATTACACTCTCAAACAAATGTTGTACAATTTAGGGTCAAATCTTGGCAGCACTGACACAAAGCATATTGCAGCTTTGACCATATCCATCACAAGGTCTTCTCTAAAACATACACAAGGGCAGCATCTTAAATCAATTGTTCACAGTAAATAAGAGGTTATGCACAACTATTGAACATTTGTGTTTAAAATGAGATTAGGCATTAAAAAATAAAAAATGTTTACAATAAACCACTTAAACGCAGCAATCGGAAATATTGAAAGTAGGAGATGAGGGGCTGTTTAGGTAAGGATGCACTTCTTTCTTAGTAAACTGGTTATACATTACTGTATATTGCAAATAATAAGTATGCACAAGAGTTCAAATAAAATGCATTTTAAAACTACTTTCCAAAATTTAAACAAAAAAATTCTTAAACCCTTAATGACTTTAAAATACAATAAAAAAAAAATAAAAAAAAAACCACAAAACATGCACCACGCTCCCTAACATCTGCAAGTACACACTTCAACTAACTTCAACAGTTATCTGCACAAAACAAGACCATTATGCTCCACCAAGATAGCTAGAACAGATTATGACACAGCCACTCCAAGTATATCATAAAAAGCCTACATAGGGTCTATAGTCCTATTATCTGAAGTAATGACGCATAAACATTATGACAACCCAGAAGGAAGAATACCAACAAAATTTTCTACCACCACTAGGTGGTGTAGGCATAGTTTAAATTATTTAATACACAACATTTTTAAATAATAGTTGCTATAAAAAAAAATAATTTTTAAGTGTAACATGAAGTCATAAGGAATGTCTGGTTAATCTTCCACTTGGCTAAGGATAAAAAAAAAAAAAACAACTCTCTTCTATAAGCACTACTCCATCTTGCAACTCCACTAAAATGCAAAGCATTCCAGAAAAATTAGCCTGCAGTTTTCTTGTGCAGATGCACTCAGCTCCTCAGAATATTCTTCTTCTGCAGATGATATTAACAACTAAAGTGTAACATCTAGTGATGTTTGTTTGTAACCATTATAAGTAGGTGCACTCATACTACCTACACTATGGTGTTGACACTCACCTTGGTTTGAAAAGTCCTGAGAAGGCGAATTTCCATGCCCATGGCAAGAAAGTAGGACACAAGGAGCTAAAAAATGCATGATTGATTCCAACTCATAAGGACTGGCATTTTTTTCTTTTTTGTGATTAAACTACTATTCTTTAGGTAACGACTTTTTCTACCTTCCCTCAGACTATTTCAAAATTTCTAATTTTTCTTTAACTTGTCCTAATAACATTAAAATGTAAAACTCAATACACCTAAATGTAATTGTGACTATAGAAAATATTAATTGAATACACTATTTTGGAATATTTTAGCCAAGATTACATTTTTTATTTCATTCACAGGTACAAAAATACCAAAAGAATGAATAGGACCTAAAGCAAAGTTTGGGCAACCTACATGGTCAGTATTTAGTAACACCCCCTTTGGCAAGTATCACAGCTTGTAAACTCTTTGCTTCCAGCTAAGAGTCTTTCAGTTCTTAGTTTATTTTCGACCATTCGTCTTTGCAAAAGGCTTCAAATTCTTCAAGATTCTTGGACCATCTTGCATGCACTTCTCTTCTGAGATAAATCCACAGATTTTAAATGAGGTTTAGATTGGGGTACTGTGATGGCCATGGCAAAACCATTGCGCCTCACAAGGTATTCCGTTGTAGATTTTGAGGTGTGGTCTGGATCGTTACCTTGTTGTTGGAGCCTTCCTCTTTTAAACACACACACATTTTTTTATATATATATATATATATATATATATATAAAATACAGATGGTGTGATGTTCGCAATAGAATTTGCTGGTATTTATTTGAATTAATTCTTCCCTCTACTAATGACATGTTCCCTGTGCCACTGGCTGCACACACACAACCAATGTATGATCGATCCACCCCCATTCTTAATAGTTGAAGACATGTTCTTTTCCTGGAAATCAGAACCCTTTTTTCACCAAATATACCTTTGAACATTGTGGCCAAAAAGTTATATTTTGAATTTATCAGTCCACAGGACTTGTTTCTAAAATGCATCAGGCTTGTTTAAATGTAAGTTTGCAAACTTCAGGCACTACATTCTGTGGCTAGGATGCAAGAAAGGCTTTCTTCAGCTGACTCTACCATGAAGGTCATATTTGTTCAGGTGTCACTGCACTTTAGAACAGTGCACCACCACTCCAGAGTTCGCTAAATCTTCCTGAAAGGTCTTTTGCAGTTAAAAAGGAGGTTTTATATGCCTTTCTAGCAATCCAATGAGCTGTTCTTTCAGAAAATTTTTTTGGTCTTCCAGACCTCAACTTGACTTCCACTTTCCTGTTAACTGCATTTCTTAATAACATTACAAACTGAGGAAACAGCTACCTGAAAAGGTTTTGCTGTCTTCCTGTAGCCTTCTCCTGCTTTGTGAGCATCAATTATTATATTTTTCAGAGTGCTAGTCAGCTGCTTAGGGGAGCCTATGACTGCTGATTGTTGAAACAGGGTTTGAGGAGTCAGAAAATGTATACAACTTTTCAATTTGCATCACCAGGGGTTTCCTAACAAGGACTGTAAACAAATCAAAGCCCTAATTGGCTAATTCAGGTCTAAGACCTGGGTAAATGTTACAGGAGACCTTAAATACCTTTGGGTGCCCAAAATTTTACATGGTGCCCTTTGACTTTTTTCAATGTACAATTGTACAAAACAAAAACAATATACTAACCTTGCATAACATGCTGAAAAAAAATGTGTCCTCTTTAACATTATGCCTTTTGGTGATCAGTTCATCTTCTGCTCACTTATTCACAGTAACAGATATTTTAAGCAAGGGTGCCCAAATATTTCCATGCTACTTTATATTCCATTACATTTTGACTAGTTAAAATGGCATTGGTAGTAACAAAAATTACATTTCATGAATGATAATTCAGAAAAATTATATATCTAGATTTTTGGCCTAGTCTACTCGAAATATAGAGATACACAACAAAAAAGAAAAAGAGCCACAGAAAGATAACAAAATACCCCGTATATTTCCACTAATCAATTTACAATTTGGCATCCGTAACTTGAATCCCGACTAACCCAGAATCTAAGCACATACAAGAGAATTAGTAAGACTATAAACTGTAAATATCAAAAAATATTACTTAACCAAAATAACACAAAGTCACCATCAGAAATCAAATGCCTAAATGAATTACCATACACATATCCATGTAGCTTCAACTTTGAAGATGTCGATTTGGCTAAAAAAAAAAAAAAATTGATGCAGACTAACTTAAAAGATGCTCTGTTAATTGTAAATTGTGCTTCAAAATATACTGTATTTTTATACATCTGGATATTTCTTATGTATTGTACTGAAAGACTAGTGATGATCAATAGTTATTTTTATGCTTCTTTGCTCTCAGTCCAACAAGATTTTAAATTCTTCTTCTGTGTGCCAAAAAAGGCCTCACCATTGAAGTTACTAAGCTCTGTCCTCTACAGGAACACTATTATCAAATAAGATAAAATTAAAGGCTGGGGTTGCTCAAATGTCGCATAAACTTGGCATTCTTACGCAAAACGAATCCGACGCTTAAGCACCTATCACGCAGGTCAAGTTAAACTGAAAAACGTATTGTTAAATATACATGTATATCTTGAATCAATAAAAAGCAAACAACGTGCAACGCCTTGAGGCACACATTTGCTGCAAGAAACAATGAATGCCATAGGTGCACTGGCTTATCCGTTGAAAAAAATATTACATTTATAATCTAGTATTTAACATTCCGGTTACCCGTTGCACGTACTACCAAAGTACTAAGAGCCATCAAAAACTCAAAGGACCACTTGTTACACGTCTGTGAAACCGAGCTGCACAACAAGCAATAAGACAAATTCAAAGGCGATATCCATGCGAAGAACTGCTTAAAAACCCAGCAGCTTTGCCGACATGCACAACGTCTTGTAAGCGCTTGCCAGAAACCTTTAGTGGACCTTGTCAAGTTGTTGTATCGCTTTTTAGCTCAGAACCACAAGGCGGCGCACTCTCTCTCCATTCAAGATGGCGCGGCTGTCTCTCGGTCTCTGACGTCGAGCGAGACTGTCGATCGACGGGAAGAGGGCGGGAGTTACGCAAGCGCGCGATGGAGGAAAGTGGGGGGAGAAGAAGGGAGGTGGGTAAAAATCGTGTAAGTAAATTTATTTTTCACGCATGATCCCCTCAAAACATACAAATAATGGGGAACTCGTAAAGAATCCTTAAACGCCACTGCAAGAAAGTAGCAAAAGATGTATCATAAACTGACGCGCTGCAACACAGGAAGCGGGTCCTGGATTCCCCCGCCATTTTTCTTTGTATTTTTAAGCAATGTAGAGGAACCGCATAAACTGTAATTGCATTTTATAGGCCCAGCTACATGAAGTGTGAACTGCTAAGAAACAGACACCAAGTCTGTACCATTATTGGGCAATTACGTCTAATGTGAGCAAAGTTTAAATTCCAAGATCTTGTTTATTAATCTAACTACATTCATCAAAGTGTCATTCTAAGCTTAAGGTTTACAACAAAAACCATGGAGACAAAATTTCCAAAAACAACCAATCCGCGTGTGTTTGCTGCCCACCGAAGCCTCGCGTCCTTCAGCAACACATAAAAAAAAATAACAATGCAAGTCACAGATCAGGTGGAAGGTATAGAAGACACCGGTGAGATGCAAGAAGCAATAAACAAAGGCACAAGGGATGCAAACACACATTTTGACAGATCGGTGCATTCTTCGTTCACTGAGCTACAATTTCAGGCTAACTTTTTTAGCTAAAGATGCTGCAGGTAGGAAGCACAACAATTTACAAAATCAAATTTAATATTTACTTTAGATATTAAAGAAAATCAGCAGCTAAAACTAGTGCAGTTTTGATCATCACAGTAGCATAACTATGTAAAGGGCCTTCATTAAAAAAGTTCGTTTTCAGCAGCATACTAGCTATTTCGCCAAGACTGCATGTTCTCCAAATGCTTGAAGCCAACGCGCATCACGAGCGCCCTCCTCCCTCATTGCAAACACACTAAACTCTTAAGCTCTCTTTACTGATAGGCAAAGTTTCAAGATGTGCATTTTTAAGGCACTTTCAAGCATTACTTTCACAGAAAGAACAAGTCCTTACCAGTGTTGTATACGTGAAGTTCATCCACGATCCCTTCGTTTCCACCTCCAAACACCACCATGAGCTCCTTGATGGAGACGGCTCGGTGTCCATGCCTGGGTCGGGGGACCGGGCCAGACCAGCCAAGGACCCTTTTCCACCGGGGCTGCAAAGCCGAGCCCGATGAGGCTGCCCCAGCGCCCACCGATGCAGGAGAGGCCATCGCTTCTTTAAAGAGATCAGAAATGGATACAAAAACCAACTGTCAATAAGCAGCTCAGTTATAATTTGGAAGAATCCCCTCCAAAAAAGTGTAACAACTTGGAGGTTTCTTGTCAAAAATTTTAAAATCAATACGTGCTCACGGCGGAGCAAAACCTGTGGGAGCCGCCCGCCATTTTACAGCACCCCGCTGCAGCGGGGCCGGCAGTGTGAGAGAAAGCCGGCTCTGGTAGAGCCTCTCCCGGGGGCCGCCCGCTCTGCCGCCTTCAGAGCAGGCGAATCGAGGCGATGGGGCTG
Organism: Polypterus senegalus; assembly: GCF_016835505.1. Lineage (NCBI taxonomy): Eukaryota > Metazoa > Chordata > Cladistia > Polypteriformes > Polypteridae > Polypterus > Polypterus senegalus. The sequence continues at coordinate 71,925,508 of NC_053166.1, read as the reverse complement.
TTCGTCAGAAATGAAAAGTCACAGCCGTCAAACGACTAGAGTGGCTTCTGCTCCGTTAAAATACATATAAATGTTGGATATCTGTTGAGTTAAATCCCTCCAGATGCAAAGCAGTGCCAGTCCATGGGAGCCGCCATCTTGCACAAACCAAACAAACCTCCTCCCATCTGCCGGCCCCCAAAAATGGCGGAATTCAGAGCGAATACAAGTTGAGAACTTTGGGTTTTGCAGACAGCGGGGCGCGGGGTACAAGACTGCCCGTGCGAAACCCGAGCAAGAAGCAAAACGGGTAGCGATCGGCAGGCTGCGTCCGTGTTTATCTGCCCCTGGGCAGTTCGCCGCCACTTTAGAGCGCTGCTGTGGACGTTGCCGGGGAGATCACGGTGTTCATGCCTCCGTGGGAGCGGCCATCTTGCAAGGGAGGAAAAAAAATAAAAACTTGGCGTTCTCTCCCCTCCTGCCGCCTAATGCGGGGTACGCGGACGAAGCACAAATGTGACAAGAGCGACAGTTATCGGGGATCACTGCATCTGAATTGCATGCCGATTACACTGGGTTTTGGTGCAGAATTATGCGCGAATTTAGTTTAAAAAAATCAAACTTGTATTTCTCTAAGGGGGCGGGAGACCGAAAGTAAACAGGCACCGCAAACTCGTCACTTTACGCGTCTGCCACGGTTGCCAGTGCCTGACTGCAGCAGCCGCCTTGGTATTTAAAAAGCAGTATCAATGCAGTCCCTTTTTTACGTATGAAAACAAAGCAAAATGTGTCAGCCGCCGCAAACTGAGGCGTTTTTATTTATTCATGCCCCTCTGGTGGAAGCCGCCATCTTGTCGAAAAAACAGCCAAACTCTCTCCTCCCTCAATAAAAATGGCGGAGCCGCCAGAGCAAAGAAATAAAAGAAAAAATCCTTCCCTTTCCAACCTCGTTAAGTCCACCTGATTTCACCTGCCTGCACTTACAAAGATGCCGGACTTACTTGTTTTTTATGCCTTATTTTTCAGATGACCGCCTGAAGATGCAGACTTTCTGAAAACGGACACAGATATTTTAGATTTGAGGGGAAGTGCCGTCTTTCATGCCTCCCTGGGAGCCGCCATCTTCTTGACAACCAAACAACAAGACGCACCCCCCCTCCCTTCGCCAGCCCTCAACCAAAATGGCGGGTGCCGGGGACGGCTTCATGAAGAGCAAAGAAACCTCATACGCAGTTAGAAAGGCGCGCGGGAGGGAAGCGAAGGGAGTCCGGCTTTATCTGACGCGCATGCTAAAATGCTTTTGAGAATTGTCAGTCACAATGTTTCTGTATAAAATTACGCTATAAAATGAAAAAGAAATAAATTATTCTACTTAGAATTACCATAAAGACAGTTTTTAGCAAACCAGTCAATGTACTTTTTACAGAAAATTAAACTCGCACGGCTTTATGTGACACCCATGCTAAAACCCATGTAAACATTGTCAGACACAGTGAATCTGTATAAAATTATATTTTAAAAAGTTATTCTTGTTATAATTAGATTATATATACTATACAGCGCCAGAAATAAAAAAAGATACAGACTCACAGAACAAATAATACAGAATACAGATCACATATAAATAACTACAGGTGGACTGTAATATTAAGTCATAAGGGTATGTTCAGGGATAGGCAGGTGGATTAGCCTACGGTGTCCTGGATTATGAATGGACTTTCTGCTGGGCAGTTTGTGAGGCTCCAGGACTGTGTCACTGACATGGATGTGAGCAACACTGGAGCACCACAAGGAACAGCCCAGTCCCCTCTTCTTTTCACTCTTCACACCTCAAACTACAAAGATAACACTATGTTAGGTCACTTGCAGAATTCTCAATGATTCTGCACAACTAAGGTAGGGGGCAGAGTGTAGTAATCAGAAAAACTTTGTTTCTTGGTGTGAATAGAATTGTCTGCAATTTAACATCAGCAAAACCAAGGAACTAGTTAATGACTTTCACCACACCACAGATCCTTTATGTCTGGTCACTATTCAGGGGGTGGGTGTATATGTATATGGGGGTCCACATCAATGACAGGCTTATCTGGTGTTGTAACATAGAGGAACTATATAAGAAATGGCATGCTCTTTTTTTTCGTAAGAGACTATGTTCATTTAATATGAGTAGTGACATACTTCTCATATTCTATAACTCTGTGGTGACCAGTGCGGTTTTGTACGCTGTGGTGTGCTGTGTTAGCAAGATCGCTTCTAGAAAGGCCCACCAAATCAACAAGCAAATTAAAAGGGCAGGCTCAGTGATGGGAAGCACTGTTGCCTCCTGGAGGAGGTAGAAAATTAGAGGATTAAAACAAAACTGAGTGCCATTATGAACAATGATGCACATCCTTTCACTGATACAACGGCAATTTAAACCTCACTGTGACTATGACGGCCAAGTCAGAAGTTTTATTTCTTTTTAGTCATTCTGGTGTATAAATGCAGTGTATATATATATGAGCTTCTGTTAAAGGCCAAATTTCCCCATGGAGACAAATTAGATTAGAATCTATCTATCTATCTATCTATCTATCTATCTATCTATCTATCTATCTATCTATCTATCTATCTATCTCAAGCTGCATCTGAGCAAATAGTGACCTCTTTGTGTTTTACATTCAAGTATTATTAAATACCAGAACCCTAAAATATGCAGATTTCATTTCAGTGTATTTTTTTCAAATTTTGATGAGCACTGGAAAGTCATGTGGACTGTACCATATTGCTGGTATGTCGAGAAGCATCTATTTGCAGAGGCACTACAGTTTTAGGGGAAAAGCTTGCAAATGGAGGAAAGAACTTTTATGCTTTTGGATAGGAGAGCAAACATCAAATGGTAATTGCAGAGGGCAGTGTATGGAGTTTAAAAAAATAAATAGTTAAAAAATATGTTTGGTACATTGTATATACTGTATACATTTGCCACACAAAATTGTGCTCTAAAGTTAGGCATTTTCTATAAATTTTAAAAAACATCTCACCTGCACAAGTGCTTTACAGTGGAGGCTAATGCGGCATGGGTCACCTCCAGAAAATAAAAGCCTAAAAACTTACCAATGACGCGTCAAAAGTTCTAATATAAGAAAACATGCCTTCCATATTTCTGACAACAAAAGAGATCTGGAAATAATAATTTTATCACATATTCCTGGTACTAATTTTCTCACATAAGTAAGGAAGTAAATCAAAACAATACCAACCACATGGCACAAAAGGTTTAATGTGATTTGGTCTTTCCAGAGGAAACCACACCCAGGGTGGTGAAAGATTATTGCACAAGAAGACAAAAGCGAAGGTGGCATGCACAGCTGGTCTTATTTTAAAATCAGTAACGGCACACTATACAATTATCATGCAGTGAATACACTTGAGTTGAGCATTTATAGTTTTCACACTCTTTCTTTGTACATTCAGCATTCTTTTGCTCAGAGGTTGATGTGCTTGCTGCTTCCTGAGCAGCTCTTCTTTTCTCCACCCTAGCAGCCCGCTTCTTCTCTTCTTTCGTCGGCATCTTTTCATGTTAAAACTGATTAAGTCAGTGTTTGTGTTGCAGTTACTTAGTACGTTTTCCTTAATTTTTTTTTAAATCTGCCTCAAGAATGATTTAAGATATGAAGAGGTAGGGGAAGTTATGGTGAAGGTGGTAAGGATAAGAACGGCGTCCCTGCATATGTGCCGCACAGCCGCCCTGTTGGCCACAGCCAAAAGTTGATTCTACAATAAAATAAAAAGAGGAATCACCTTGGAGGTCAATTATTACCCCAAAAGTGGATAGTAGACATTACATAGTATATGTGTACCAAATATCTGGTCAATATGTCAAATGGTTTGCGAGCAACAGGTGATTTAAAATCCTAGACAGACAAATGAACAGCCACAGTAGCGTATTATATAGAAAGATCGGTGACATGGAGGTGCAATGGTTAGGGCTGTTGATATACATCTCCAGCGTTGAAGTATCCTCACCACTGTTCATTTGCCACTTACACTTATCTTGTTTAAATGGATCTACTAGTTAATAAATTGGCCTGTTAATCAAAATATTCATGGTTCAGCCCCTGCCACTGACTCCCACTGATGCTAGATTCAAAAGTACATTTACTCCTAAAATGTCATTCAACACTCACACATAACATTTTAATGCTAATGATCTTTTTAAGGGGCAGCACAGTGGCACAGTGGGTAGCACTGCTGCCTCGTGGTTAGGAGACACTGGTTGCTTCCTGGGTCCTCCCTGCGTGGAGTTTGCATGTTCTCCCCGTGTCTGCATGGGTTTCCTCCGGGTACTCTGGTTTCCTCCCACAGTCCAAAGACATGAAGGTTAGGTGCATTGGCGATTCCAAATTGTCCCTAGTGTGTGCTTGGTGTGTATGTGTACCCTGCTGTGGGCTGGCACCCTGCCCGGGGTTTGTTTCCTGCCTTGTGTCCTGTGTTGGCTGGGATTGGCTCCAGCAGATCCCCGTGGCCCTGTAGTTAGGATATAGCGGGTTGGATAATGGATGGATGGATGATCTTTTTAAATATAATATTTCCTTGTATTTAATGTCTGGTGATGTGTTCTTTGCCTTCTGTTGGATTAACCATATAAAAAAAAAAACTTATTTTAGTCTACTATTTGTGTGCAATGTGATCTCTAAATATTCAATTTTCTTCTAATATGTTCAGTCTATTGGCATTTCTACACTGGCCGATATCAGTAATCTAGTGATTGTGCCTGGTGTAGTGCTTCAAGCAGAAGTTCTGAATCCTACTGTTTGTATGACTCTGGACATTCGCTCCTTATTGCATAATCACTATATTTCAAAAATATGTATTTGGGTTTATTGGCCAGGAAAGTGAATGTGATCTGTGATGGACATGCATCCTTTTCGGGGCTGTTTCCCGCTTTTCACCCAATACGGCTGTGATATACTTTGACCATCCATGACTTCGCAATAATGGTTGAAAGAATGGATTAGTGGATTTTAGAATTGGTGGCAATACTTTCCTACTTTGCCCAGGTGTCTAGGATTCAGACTCAAAACCCAGTATAGTAAAACCCTGTTTGTACTTTGCACATTGTTCCTGCGTCTATTTGGCTTTTCTGTCCACACCACAAAGAAGCACACATGCTGGGTTAGTTGCTCCAAATGAGATCTGTGTAAGCGTGGCTATGTGTGTGAGTGAGCAGTGCTGCAGACCAACTCTCTGTTTAGAGTTGCTTTCTGGGTTGTGCCCGGTGCTGTTGGGAAACGTCAATGTGCCCTTCCCCCAACCCTTCATTGGACTAAGCTGGTTTGATAATTTTGATACAAGATACAATTTGTGTACATATTTAAAAAAGACAACACTTTATAAATAGAGTTTTGAGGTTAATTGGCCTGGTACATTGAAGTAAGAATAAACTATACCGTTAATAGTTTGGGTGTTTGTGTTAATTTGCTGTGCAAAGGCTTGGCTCCCCACTTGGGATGAGCTCCTGCCAAACTCCCCACAAAGTCATAATATTAAATCATTAAGTGGGGCAGCATGATGATGCTGCAGTGCTTAGAGCTGCTCACTCACAGCTCCAGAGTTCCGGTTCAAAAGCATACTTGGGCATTGTCTGTGCGGGCGTTTGGTTTTTTTCTCAGAGACCTTTGTGACCCTGAATTTGATTAAGCAGGTTTGATGATGGATGGAGTTAGGCATGAGGCTTAACAGTTCTTTTTACCATGTGTATAACCTTTTAGAATTTCCTAAAGAACTGCACTGATTATTTAAATAGTATGCTTTAATATAGTAACAAACAAATTAATGCAGTGAAATCAGATCAGAATGAGAGTAAATAATTATGCGACACTGTTAGTTCTAAACCCAAGAAGAAATTATATCGGCGTTATATTGAAACTAAAAAGTTGTCAGTAGTGAGCAAGTAAAAGTGCCAGAAAAAAAGAAACGATTTCAATTTTTTAGCCGTTCCTTGACCATTTCTTAAAGTGCAATGTTCAATATGTTTTATTAGTTAATGCCACTGTATACCTATTACACAAATTTAATTAACTTCTAAAAAGTCCTTCTTTCATTCGTGTTATTCACTTCTTAATACAGTTAGAAGTATGTATTTCACTGCAATTCCCCTTTTTTGTTCTTGCAAGTTTTGTATACAGCAGGTCAAACGACCCCAAAAACCTCACAATGTAGTTTTTTTTTTTTTTGTTTTGTTTTTTTGCTGCAGTTGAGAGGAGACATTCTTCATCATGCAGGAACATTTGCCCAAAAACAATATGGCGTTGCTCGTTTCCTCCAACACGGTGTAAAGTTATGGCGTTAGCACAACGCATGTTCTGACACATTTGGTATATTTTAAAACAACAATGATGAGAAAAAATTTTTTTTCAGTAATAAAATCTGTTACGCTCCGTTACTAAACTGCATAAGGTTTGGTATTACTTGTTGGAGTTCGATTACATCCACTGAGGAGGGCAGGCGCCATACTCGGGTAAGTCCCCTGGGCGTGTTCCACTGCGACTGTTGCACTCAATCTCCATCCCGATTGGATAATAGATGCAAAATTGACCAATCACTGTCTACAACTGTAAAATCCCGCCCAGAGTTCTCTCGATTGTTTTCTCAGTAAGCAAGAGGAAAATGGCGTCAGATCTGTGGGTGGAATAGTTTGTGGAAAATGACAGTCTGAGAACTGTTTTTACAGTTTAAAAATAAATGCTAAATGATGCAACGGCGTTGCTTTATGATATGTGTACGGATTTTATAGTTAACTAGGGCTGTACGATGTAAACGTAAGGATGCATACGTTTTTATTTTGATCCGGTCTGTACCACGCCATATTGTTTAAAAGGAAAACAAACCCGCCGCGCTCCTCCCACAGGTTCAGAGTTAGACCAACTGAAACGGAGCATGCGGTGAGGGGCTCATTGGAAAAAAGCGTGCAGGCTGAAAAAAAACGACCGTTACTGCCAGAGTGTAACGAGCGGGGAAAGAATGTAGTCCGCATCTTATTATATTGCGTGCTGTTCATAAAGTCAGGGGATCCATTCGAGCGTGCTGAGAGAGACGTTCACACAGCTGCTTAGCAGTGACATGTCATCAAATCACACCTGAATGATCAAAATTAAGAAATTCCGTATACATCGTGTGCAGTGTTTATTATGCATACATTAGTTTAAACGGACCGGAACATTTTCTGAGACACATACCGGCAAGTAAAAATTTTAGATGTAAGACATTCATTTTTTTTTTTAGGAAACAGACGTACATTGTTTATAAAAGTCACCTATCAGTGTCATTGGAAATATTTATTATAGTATAATTCTGAGATAACTGAAGTGCATACGTACGAGATTATTATGATCTAACATTTAATTGTATTCATCAGGCAAATATTTTTTCATTTAAATATAAACTACAATAATATATGCAATATACAAATTATTTAAATCACAATGCTGTATATACATAATTTAAATCTACTTTGAAAGTAAATATTTTTCAAGAATAATGTAAAATTTATTTTGTACAGGGTAGTAAGGCCTTTGAATGAAGAAAATGTATGATGATATAATCATTGTATTTATAATTAGTTATTTATTATCCCACAAGGGACATAATAGATACTTTATTTCAATCCATACAATTAAGATGCAGTGTTTCGAAGAATAAACAGCTCGTGGTGTAAGAACAAAAAGCTATAAAAGAAGTTAGAGGTTTTATGCTAAATTCAATAGGCAAGAAAGTAGAAGTTTATTTTAATATTGTGTTTTAACATTAAAGACATCGATGTGCCGGTAAAAGTACATAAATGACTTGAAGAGCATATTTATCCTAGCATGTCAATGCCATTCATGCAATTATGAGCTTGCTACTTTAAATATAAATGAGACAAAAAGGCACAGTCACACATACATTTAGACATTCCAGTTAAACTGAGACGCATACAGTATCTTTGAGAAATGAGAGGAAAACAAGTACTCGAGACATAGTTGGAACATGTGAGCCTCGTAGCAACATTGGCTGGACCAGAATTTAAAACAAAGGAACTCTGAACTGTCAACATCTGCACTAATTCATTCTATTCAATAAAAGTTATTTTTATTTCTGTTTTCTAAATGTATTTAGCATAAAAGAAAATATTAACCAAAAATGTAAAAAAAAAAAAAATTATATACTTACGAAAATGCTGTATATATAAACATCTACACTTTTTTTTTAATAGATTTTGACAGTGCATTTATCAGGTGTGATGTTAATCTCTCCCTGCAAATGTGGCATTCATTGCAAGGTCAGTATATATAACAAGTTTAAAGTGGCAATGCTGCTAGGCATCACTAGGGTAACCAAAAAGAGAAATTTAATACTGTAAGATAAAAATTGTTAGAAAGAACTACAAACAAATTTACCAGCAGCTCTACAAGGAGTGTTTCTACTTAATTGTTTCAGAAAAGCCTATAATTATACATGCACATTTCACATGCATTTTTTGGATGTCCAAAAATTGGCGCAATTACTAAAGTTTAGAAGCCATCAAAAGTTGTACTATTACATAAAAAGTTGATTGGGCCAACCTTGCTAATTAGAGCCCAGATACTTAAAATTTCTGACCTGTATGGGCGTTTTAGTTGACAGTCAACCTGAATGTTGATCAGGGAAATCTTGTTTTACATATATGATTGATTTTTATAAGGCGTCATCCGGGGATTGTTCCTGCCTTACACTTGATGCTTATTGGGAAAGGCTGCAGCTTTCCCAAGACCCTGCTCTGGATAAGCTGATTTGGAAACGAACTGATGGATGGATCACCAAAGCATTTAATGTCTGTAGATTGTATGATACTGTTTACTGTGACTTTGATAAACCTTTTAAAAACATATACATTATGCACCAGCCATCATGCCATAGGTAGCATTGATTCAGGAAGTGTTAAGCAAGTAGGTTTACACTTTGCTTAAATGCTGAAAACAAGAGGTTTTAGTTCTTTTTCAAAATTAGTGGATTAAACACATAATCAAATGCAACACCTTAGTGTTGACATTTGCCAGAGACACCCATTTTAGTCATTTTTATTTAAACGATATAAAAATCAGTATTGTCAGATAATCCTCCTCCTCATCATCATCATTATCATTATTGTTTTCACTCCACTTTTCCTGAATAAACAGCTTAGCAGGAATAAACTGCACTGGGCTAACCGGGCCACCCTATCCTCATAAATTTGTTCCACAATCTTTACTGGGGAATTCCTAGATGTTCCCAAACCAGTTAAGCCGGATAATCTCTCCAAACATATCCTGGGTCATCTCCCACTGGTCCATGTCTAGTACACCTCCTGTGGTAGGCACCTAGGGGGCACTCTAGTTACATGCCAGATTACCTCAGCTGGATCCTTTCAATCCAGAGAAATAACAGTTCTACTCAAAGTAATCTGATATTGCGGAGAGCTCCTCAGCTTATGTTGGAGAGTGAGCCCAACAACCCGACGAGGGAATCTCATTTCAGGAGTTTGTATTTTCTGATCTCTTTCTGTCACAACTCAGAGTATGTGATCACAGAAGAAGATGAGAATGTTGACTGACTGGTAAATCTAACGTCTTATCTGAGGATTTATCTCCCGCTTCCCACCACCATGGTCTGCTACAATATTCAAACAATTTCTTCAACTACGCCAATTCCATAATCAACCTTACAATCACCTCCTGTGTCACTTGTGAACAAGACCCTGAGATACTTGAATTCCTCGATTTGGGGCGGCAGATAAGCACATACCTGAACTGAACAAGTCACCATTTTTCAGGAAAGTCCTATGACCTCAGACTGCTCATGCAAACTCCAGCCATATCACACATAGCTGCCAAACATTCCAGTGCATGCTTCAGATCATAGTTTGATAACGTAAAGAGTGTAAGGCATAGTGGGCTTTGCCCCATTTTGGTAAGATATCGATGGTACAAAATGGCCTCCTCTTTTAAGTGACTTAACAGAGATTCAAAAAGACAGTTGCCTCATTTTCACATGGATCCCAGAACAACAACAATAACAGCATGTTCTCCCTATGTCCTCCCACAATCCAAAGACATGCTGGACAGGTGAATTGGTGTGGCTAAATTGGCCCCCATGTGTAAGTGCATTGTGTTGGCATCCTGTCCAGGGATTCTTCCTGCCTTGCACCATATGCTTCCTGGGATAGACTCTGGCTTTCCTGCAACCCTGCCCTGGATAAGCGGTTTAAGTAAAAGGATGTCTGAATGAACTATTCTGTGTCTCTGTTGTTAACTAACATTTGTTCAGCTTGCTTTTTAAATTCAATTTGATAACAAGATATGTTAATAAAACATGACATATGTATACAGGCACTTAAAAGGGCATTTATCTTAAGCTCATAACTGCAAACTAAACTAATTGGAAGTAATTCTAGTGAAATCAGCAGAGCCTGAACCTTCCATTAAAAATTAGCTGACTTCCCCTCCTCATTCCTTTTAGAGTCAGTAAGCTCATCCATTCTCTTCAGAGCCAGGAAGATCACCAACGGCATATCTTTGGGGTCTTATGAACCGATTAGTTTTAATTTTTTTTATGTCTCCTGCTGTACTTTTGGCAAGTTTTTGATACTTTCAGGGTTTTTAAGTGGATAAATCAGTTCTTTTATTTACTTCATGTTTTTCTTGATATTAAAATATTTTGCACCTGACACCATTACTGTCCTATATTGTGCCCCTCCATTTCTATGTATGGTTGCTATAAAGTTGCTATATATTAGTACACAAGGAAACGTGGCGCATGATATCACCATAGAATTGTTTTAAAAATTTGCTTTGTATATTTCCTGTTTATCCAAGACTGAAAAAAGTGCTTTAGCATATCTTGATTTTGCACTTTGAAATTATTGACTACATCAGTGGGTTCTGATTATTGGCTTTCTTGAAAGATAGGTTTGATTTCTCATCTTGAACTTGCTCAAAGTACAATTATGTTTCAGCTTCGGGTCCTTTTCAGTTACAGTGCACTAAGAAAGTATTCAGACCCTTTCACTTTTACACATTTTGTTATGTTACGGTCTTACAATCAGTTAAATTCCTTTTTTCTCATATCAAGCAACACTCAATACACCAGAATGGGAAAGCAAAACCAGAATATTAGAAGTTTTGGCAGATGTATTAAAAAAAACCCAGGAATATCATTGACACAAATATTCTGACCCTTTGCTATAACACTTGAAAAATGGCCCTGGTGCATCTCATTTTATTGATCATCATTGAGATGCTTCTGCACCTTGTTTGGGGTCCTCCTGTGCTCAGTTCAATTGAATGCACACACATTTCTACAGGAGGTCTCATAGCTGACAATGTGTATCAGAGCAAAAACCAAGCCATGAAGCCAAAGGAATTGCCTGCAAAGCCTCAAGACAGGATTTGATGAAGGCAAAGACCTGGGGAAGATTACAAATCTTTTCTGTACCATTGAAGGTTGCCAAGATTATGGATGGCACCATAATTTTTAAGTCGCAAACATATGGAAAAACTGAAACTAAAACTTGCTAGAGCTGGCTGCCCAGCCAAACTGAGCAATCGTGGGTAAATGGTAAGATAGGTGACAAAGAACCCAATGGTAACTCAGGCTGAATTTTAGAGAACCTGTGTGGAGATGGGAGAAACTTCCAGAAGGGCAACCATCACTGCAACACTCCACCAATCTGGGCTTTAAGGCAGAATGACCAGACAGAAGCCTCTCCTCATTAAAAGAGCATCGAAACCCACTTTTGCAAAAAAGGTACCTCAAGGGCTCTCGGACTGTAAGAAACAAGATTGAACTATTTGGCCTCCATTCTAAGGGTCATATCTGGAGAAAACAGGGCATTGCTCATCACCAGTGCAGTACTATTCTAGCAGTGAAAGATGGTGAAGGCTGCTTCATGCTGTAGGGCTGGTTTTCAGTGAAAAGGACGGGGAGAATGAGATGACATTTTTGTAAAAGTCCAGCGCAATACTCAATTAAAAAAAGCTTGTAAAAATACAGGAATAGCCAGAACAGCCTCTTCTGTTTAATGTTATTTTTTGTGTTGTCAGTCTTGTGTCACATCTTTGATGTTGATAAATAAGCAGTTATCATTATTCATTAATCCTTCTCAACTTTCTCTTTGAAGGAGAGGCTTATCGATATGTCTTACTCATTTTTGGCATTGCCCAAAGTAAAATTGATCAATAATTGATTGATTGTATGATTAACTTCAATTGATTCACTCCTCTTCTTCACCAGCGGTCAGCATCATCTGCAAACAGCAAAGACAGAGTTCCTGTTCCTGTTGCTCCCCAATCCTTGCCTGTGCCTTGCTATTCTGTGCATGAGAATCAAAAAGGAGAGCCCTAAGCACAAATTGACATCAGACTCAACTTGGCATTGCATGTACAGACGCAGTCCTAATTCTGGAAATACGGTCACTTAATGTCACACCACACTGGCTCCAGAACCCCATATTCTTGAAGTACCTCCTCCAAGATACTATGTGGTTTATGATCATAAGCGCTTTCCAAACCCACATGTAGGCAGCATTGGCATTTTCCCATTATCCCTGCAAGGTTAAAGATCTAAAGTACTATTTAATAACCAGAATAGAATCTTCATTGTTATTCCTGAATGTCAGATTCAGCTACTTGTTATATTCTACCATAGCATAAACTTTCCTGTACAGCGTTCATTTCTGAGCAGGTCCTCAGAAATGAACACGACGCGCATGCGAGTTGCAGTACCAGCAAAAAGTCGGGAGGCACAGTGTGATAAAACTTGGAATGTGACGTCAGAGTCTCTGTTTACTATCTACACGTGACAGAAAGTCGCTATGCGGATCCTACGGGATCGATGTGTGTACTTCGAAGTTTGATGAATGGTTCAATGTTGTGAAGCAAAATGTCAATGTACAAATGCATTCATGGTGCTATTATATTCAAGCGTTGCATATTCCCGATCGTAATGAAACGACACATTTTAAAAATCTCACATACCATCTTTTGTGCCGTCTATTTTTTTGGGCCTTCCTCCTGACCTGACAGCAGCAGCAAACAGCAATATATCACCACACAGAACACATTAAATGTATGATATTCCTACTCTCTGCACATTTAGAATCCATCCATCCATCCTTTACCCAACCCGCTATATCCTAACTACAGGGTCACGGGGGTCTGCTGGAGCCAATCCCAGCCAGCACAGGCGCAAGGCATGAAAAAAACCCTGGACAGGGCGCCAGCCCACCGCAGGGCACACACACACACACACAGTTTAGAATCGCCAATGCACCTAACCTGCATGTCTTTGGACTGTGGGAGGAACCCTACGCAGACACGAGGAGAACATGCAAACTCCACATTTAGAATCATAAGATTTATACTTGATGTCACTTTCATGATGAAATGCATTATAGTATTTATATTACATTTTACAGATAAATTGTTTATTGCATTTAAATAATGAATGCTGTTAATAATTACACACATGGGGGTGACACAGTGGTGGAGAGGTAGCACTGCTGTCTTGCAGGGAGTTATGTCGCTGGTGTTCCCTGCCTGGAGTTTACATGTTTTCCAGCTGGGTTTCCACAGTGTGCTCCGGTTTCCTTCCAAAGATATGCAAATTTGGTTACACTAAAATGACACCAGTGTATGTCAGTGCTTGTATTCACCTTGCGATGAGCTGAAGCCCCAACTAGGAATTGTTTCTGCTTCATACCCAGTATATACTAGGGGGTTCACCCACTGCTCGCTTCGCTCGCCAACCCCCCTGGCCTGCGCAACACTCCAGCCACTTTGTGTCTGCCACTCGCGTTGTGAAGAGGGGCTCTGAACGCACCCCAAGGAGGCACGGTCGCTCCTCCAAAACCCCCTATTAAACGGTGATACCATGGGAAATAAATACATTTTTTTTTTACCTCCTCTTTGCTCAATCAGCTGCTGGCTTGCTGCTGCTGCCGTGCTGCTTTGAACATTTAAAAGCCTGTACAGCAGCCATCCTACTCTTTGTCTTTTATTTTTAGCCCTAGGGATGGTTAAATCTCTTGGCACAAAGTTTCATCTGACGTGACGTGAGTTCTTGATATTTTTTAATTTATAATTTAAAAATGGAATAAGAATCTGAAAATCTAACAACATCATATTAAAGTTCGCTAAATTCTAAAAAGAATGATAACAAACATATATATGTAGGTTTTAAAATAAGCCCAATTTAAAGCGTGACAAAAAAGTGACATAAAAAGTCACATAAAATCGTTGCACTTTTTTAGGATTTTTTATATATAGAGAGAGTACATACAGTATATATATATATATATATAGTGACCTGTAGGGGATACCACAGGGCCCCAAGTCCCAGGTTAAATGAAATGGTTTACCACAACAGAATACCTCACAATAGGTTTCTTTGTTGTTCCAAACTAAACACAGATATTTTTTCTCTTCTCTCTTTTTCTTCAGTCCTCACAGGTGAACTTTCTCTTATTTCACCCGACTCCATCTCACCTGGGTGAGGCAGACTCGCTCCTTTTATATAAGAACCAGGAGTGTATCTGTTGCTAGAACATTACACATAGGAAGCACTTCTGGGTCAGGCGGAAAGGACTGCTAACCCCTGCAGCACTTCCAGGCTGTACCCACAGAACCTCACAGGACTGCCCCTTGGGATAACAGTTTCCAACATGCCCTGCAGGTGTGTGTATGGGTACCAAAGCCCAGGGATGCTGCCATCTAGCATGTCGGAGAAGCATATTGTCCTGGTAGGTTGTCTCCCCTTTTCTGTCCATTATACATGCCTAAAAATCTTTTAACCAGCATCATCGGGATGTCAGCCTGCGATCTTCTGGATGAGGCAGGGAACACTCTGCCTTTCTTCCTGCCCACTCACTACCTGAAGAACTTGAATCCACCCCTGCAGAGATGCCCTCCCATGTGTTCCTTCCATCACATTATAATGGAAGGAGTGGGGGAGAGAGTGTGCACAGGGCATTAACCCCCACCCCCACAGCACTAGATGGCAGCCCCCATAGGTTTCAGAGGTGCCTCAAATTCCCACCCAGCAGCTTGGGACATGGAATTTCTCAACTCAGCCTTGTAGGTTCCATGGGTTCCACCAGGGGGAAGCCCTACTTCATTTCCCAGTAGTGCTTTTGGACCACATGTGTGGAAGACCAGAAGTACTCCCGAGTGGGAGATTAAAGGAGGCGGAAGGAGAGAGAAGAGGAGAAAAGAGCTGTCACTTTATTTTGCTTTGTAACTATGCTGTACAGGTGGGAAATAAAAAGGAAGCATTTCCCACAGCAGAATAAAGCATGTGTTGTGCTTGTGAACTTGTGGCTGCATCTGTCTGTATTCAGTTTGGGAAGATGGTGCTTCCCCTGCAGACCACAATATACATAAATATGCAGTACTATGCAAAAGTCGTAGGCTCTTCTGAGAAAAAGCTGTAAGGCAGGAATGCTTTCAAAAATAATGCCATGAAAATTAATCAACCTCCTAGAAAGTGCAGAAAAAAGAAAAACAAATTAAATTAATATTTGGTGTGACCACCCTTTTCTTTCAAAACAATACAATTTGCATGTGGTTTCTAAAGGTACTCATTTATTCGGTTGCTCCAAGCCTCTTGGAGAGCCTACCCCAGTCCCACTCACACTTTGGCTGTGTTACTTGTTTGTGACTCTTCAAATAATCCCAGACTGGCTTTATGATGCTGAAATCAGTGTTCTATGAGGGCATACTTACTGTTGCTGGATTTTTTGTTCCTCTTGTTCTAACAGATATTTTTTTATGATTTTGGCCATGTGTTTGAGGCCATTGTCAAGCTGCAGAATGAAGCTAGGACTAATCAGACACCTTCCTGATGGTATTTCAGAATGGATAAGAATCTACCTGTAGCCTCCTCAGCAGTGACAGGGGCCATCACCAACTCCATTTATGAAAATGTAGCCCCAAACAGACAGGGAACATCCACCATACTTCCCTGTTTCCTGCAGACATTCATCCACATACTGTTCTCCAACCTTTAATCAAACAAACAGCTTTTCTGACAGAGCCAAAAATGTCCAGTTAAGACTCATCATGTCCAGTGCAGGTGCTGCCATTTTTCTGCATCCCAGTCCTTGTGTTTTCATGCATAGGTTTCTGGTCCTCACCCTTGTCCATTTATTTGTGCTTCTGGAGAAGAGCTTGGATGGCACATAAGGAAACATCTGTCTGCCATGAAATTTCTGCTTTGTTGAGACCTTGATGATGCAGGATGAACATCTTTGTGTCTTGTCGCAATATGCACTTTTGCCATGGTGTAAGATTTGAAGGTTAAACCGCAACATCGACGGCAACCTCACCTTTTTTACTATGGTTGTCCCTTGCCAAGTTTTATTCCATCTACAGAGCTGCTTCAATTTTAGTTAAGCTTTGAGGTTTAATTGACACATTATTTTACTGTTCATAAGAACCTGTTTGTTATATGTGTTTAATCCAGTACTGGGTGATATTCTCATGTTCTCAAAAACATGATCTCATGTTTTTTAACTAGAAAGTGGTCTGTTAATGTCATAAATATTTTTGTATGGCTTTTGGAAAAAAAAAAGTTTGGAACTCTAAAATATGTTATATGTTGTTGACCCTCTAATCTAGAAGACATCAAATAACTGTTTAACATGGTACTATCTATCTATTGTCATGAACTGGCAGCTTAAGGGATCAAGTGATGATAACTACCCACTGAACCAAAGGTTGGTGCTATGTTCTAATACCTTCTTTCTTTCACCCTCCGCAGATCTGAAGATTGGCAGTCATTCCACTCCTGATGTCACTTCCGTTGTCCACCCTCCTGAACCCACCTCTTTTGCCTAGAACCCATATGGCTGGAACTTTGGCCAGTTTGAAGAGAGTTTGACGCATCTGCAACTTGTTGCATATTTTGTTTATTTATAACTTTGGTAATTATATGGAGTCACCGGGTGGTGCCCCAATTCTTTGACACTGTCATATCTCCTCTTTACACTATATATATATATAATGAAAGAAATACAAGAAACCACTATGAATGGTTGGGGGAATATCAATGTGGCAGCCCCCATATACATGAAAACCAAGCAAAGAAAACCAAAATAGGTTGCTTTACAGATGGAGCTCAAGAATGAAACAAAGACAAATGACAACATGGCAGATATATAGTGTTGTGACAGGAAGGGGCGTGTCCAGAGGAGCTGGAACCAGAAGTGAGGTCTTCAGATGGGATTTGCTTCAGGTCTGCAGGGAAAGAAAGAGAGAGAGAGAATATTAGCTGACGGTGCCATCCCCAGGTCTGGAGAATAATTACAATTATTCAAGCTAGTAAGCTGCCTCCCATGCATGTGTGTGTTTATATATATTTATATATATATAAATATATATTGTCACACACGTGCACTTGGGAGGCAGTCAAAAGGCTCAAATCGGGGCACTGACATGCAAGACAAGGGGTTGACATCGAATATTAATGCCTTTTCTCCCCTCTCCACAGAATTCTGGAAGAAAAGACCACAAAAACGAATTACTTCCGCCTGACCCTGACCTCAATTCTGGTCCCATTGATGATATCAACTACTGGCAACCTCAATTGACCTTACACCACTTCCTTCCTACAAATACGCCCTTCCTCCACTATATATATATATATATATATATATATATATATATATATATATATATATATATATATATATATATATATATATATATATATATATATATATATATATTGGCATTGGCAAAATTATATATAGTATATATATATATATATATATATATATATAATTGAAGGTACAAGAGAAGGTAAGAAAAAGATGTCTTCCTCAATAAATTCTGTTTTATCAAATAAAGTAATAGTGGTCATGTGATGCCTGGGTTACCCACAGCTGCCTCACTTCCCTTGAACCCAGGACATTGATAGTCATTAGACCAAAATGGACTGGGTAATGTGGACATGCAAACAAGCAAAGATTGGTTCATTAAGTGCTTAGTCTTTTTTATTAAGTGTTCCAAAAAATCAAATAAACTAATGGACCGAATCTTCATAGATAAATAAATAATTTATCCATAATAAAATCCAGTGCCATGGTGGAGGTTAAAAGTCCCCTGGTAAGCACAGTCATCCCTCCTATCAGGTTGTGTTCCCTCCACCATCCCATAGTCTTCAGCAGGAAACCCCATGTGTTCTGCATCTTTCTCCACCCTTCGGCCTACAGCAGAAGCCCACTCCTTGAGTGCTCAGCTGGAGCAACCCTGCCTCATGTGTGTTGTCCACTCTCCCACACTATTGGACCAACTCAGCAATGATCCTGCCTCTCATTGCTTTTCTTAATTTCTGTCTTTTCTTTTAACCTCAAGACTCTCTTATTGTTCTTTTTCTCTTGTACTTTCTTTCTTGAATTTAGCTTTGAACTTTCCCTCTTTTTGGATCTCCTACTTTTTGTCTCATTCTCTTGATCTTGCTCTTTGTCCTACTCAGGATCTTTTTTACTTCAGTGGGTGCTGGTGCCTAATTACACACCCCAGAGCGCTAATGGGAGAATCATCAGAACCGCTCATGTCTGCATGTGAAAACTCTCGGCTGTGCCAATTCCTCAATCAATACCCCAAGGCCACTTGTCCATGCAACCACAAGCACCCCCTCAGAGCCTGAGTTCACCATGTTTAAGCTTAAAACTTGCACTGCCATGGACTTGAACCTCACTTTACCACGGGTCACTGCATCTCCTGTGAGCAGACATCCTAGATTCAGTTTTAAAAAGGAGCTTAGTCCATAAACAGGTCATTTACTTTTATTTAGACACCTAGGAAAGTGTTTCTAAGAATGTCTTATTCATTTCAGATTTTTGAGCATTGATAGAATCTCTGATTTAAATTTCATTTTTAAGTACATTTTTATTAAATTTTGCCAAACGTTCACCTGAGCACAAGGATTTTCCACTGGATTGATTTTATGGCACCTTTATCTTCATGATGAATTGTTCTCGGAGTGTTGGAATATCAAACCTGTAAAGAATGCAGTTTGAACTCAGTTTATTAGATTAGATTTTGATGCACCATTGGACATATTGTTAAACATCAAATTAATTTTTTTTCCTGAAAATCTTCATATACTAATAATTTAGGGAATAAAATATGTCCTTCATATATACATACATATATATATATATATATATATATTAGAAATTCTATAATTGTATTTACTTTTTCCCTCAAGTAGAAATGTCATGATTTAAGAAGAAACTGCCTGTTTAAAAACTCTGATGAAAGAGCCATTTTGTGTGGGATCAGATATGCTGAGGTGCTGAGATGAAGTCTCCTCCTTATGTGTTATGTGAGCTCTCAGGTGTCTATTGAATGGTTTCCACGGAGATCCACATGACGTCACTGGTGCTGAATTGATCTTGGTGAGAATGTGAGGATACATATTTAACAAAGTCCTCCTCTGCTGTAATGGCTGGGTTAAGACGTCAATGTTGAAAACGTTGATCTGTTGCTGCTTTAGAATAAATGGAGCAAAAAATAAAATTACAATGGCCTCATAATTTCATTTGACTGCAAGGCTAAAAAGGGATTACTTTGTTTATTACTATCCCTGTGTTCTTAGTTATTTAGTCAACATCTGCCCATTCATTTATTTAACCATCAAAATTCTTGAATTTGCCAAGAAGATTCAGCTTTTTATTTAATTTTAGTTTGTGGTTCAGTTCTGCGTTTTTTCATCTGATTGACAGTAGAGTGCACAGGCAGATGTGCTCTGTCGAGTATTCACAGATGTCATAGGCCCTTCTCAAGCACAACTGCAGCACATAACTAAAACATGAACTTTTATTTAGTGACTAAAGTGCAGTGAATACACTTGACTTGAGCATTCATAGTTTTCACACTGTTTCTCTGTACGTTTACCATTGGTGCATTTGAGCAGCTCTTCTTTTCTCCACCCTAGCGGACCGCTTCTTCTCTTCTTTTGTCGGCATCTTTTCACGTTAAAACTGATTAAGTCAGTGTTTGTGTTGCAATTACTTAGTACGTTTTCTTTAATTTTTCACTTAAGCTGGCACTTAAGTCTTCAATCTGCCTCAAGAATGATTTAAGATATGAAGAGGGAGGGGAAGTGATGGTGAAGGTGGTAGGGATGAGAATGGCGCCTATACACATGTGCTGCATGGCCAGCCTGCTGGCCAATGCCAAGAGTTGTTTGGAAATTGTTTTCCGCATTTCAAAATGATTTTAAAGAAAGTATATAGCAAATTATAAAGCAAAATAATTATATGTTTATAAAAACTGTATTACTTACAATTTATTCGTACGAAAATATGATGGGGAAACTTCTAGACTTTTGCAGCCATCTACTGGAATATTTCACCACAGCCCAATCAATTTTATATCAAACACATAAACACACATCACTTGGCACACAAAAATGGCATTTGCAACAACTTAGACAATGATACACTAATGCCTCATGTCAGTCGCACGACCTGTTTAATAATGTCAAAAATGTTTCTGGGTGGGAGTCAAGCATGCTAGAGTAGTGGAGGGGATAAATTATTGTCTGTTGGGCATATAGAACTAATACGTGCTTCAAAATCAGAAAGAGACAAAAACATAGGAAAAAGATATCCTCATACTGATGGAGTGATGGACTGAGTATGCAAATGTTTTTTTATTTACTTTTTAGTGCATTTAAGAATGGAAAACATTTCTTTGTAAAATTTCATAATATCAATTTGGCGCCCCCTGGATGCTGACAGATGCCCCCCTAGCTACGCCACTGCTTCTGGAGCCACTCTCCTGTTTCGCTGGTGAACTGACGCCCATATTACACGCCCTTCATGACGATTTCAATTCAAGTTCCTGCACTCAAATGTGGATTCAGTATTTAGTAAACTTCTAAACTATTGAGGTCTCTCAGTTCTGCATCCGAAGCAGTTGTTTTGGTGTCATATATTAGAAACAAACTGAACTCATTCACGAGACTACACTTTTTAATGCTTTAGTTGGACTTAACGGAGTAGTGGCTCTGTGGCTAAGGATCCTACGTTGGTAATAAGAAGTTTGACCCCATATAAAAATGGGAAATGCTAAGGAAGAAGACGAAGAAGAATAAATGACATGCTGCACTCAGCTACGATTAACACTACACATTCTTACAGACACTGAATCGAATAAATCATATAATTTGTGCAAACAGTAAAAATAAGCAATACTACGCGCCGAACGTTTAGGAGCTCTTAAGAGTGCTGTCTTTGTGGTCCTGTCAGTGTTATATCAATAGTACTGTATTATTACAAAATTTTAATACTCATATTAACGTTCCATTAATTGTAGCGGAGTTTATACTCCCGGGGAATGACACACTCGCCCTCAGAAGCACGAAGAAGTGTAGAGTAGTCGTTTGAGTCTCCGAGCGGCTTTGCGTACCCATTGAGGGTGGCACGCGACTTCGCAGCAAATACGAGGAGACGTTTATTACATTAGCACGACAGTTTATCCTGGTGAAGGTTTTTTTTTATTTACAATAAATAGTTGTTGCACACACGTTCAGTTTGCCACCATTACTATAATAGTACATTTAGCACAAAAGCGTACCGCTAACACGGGGTCGGCGCGTGGAAAGTAGGTGGACTCAAAAGAGATGCCCCAGAGAGGAGTGTCATTTTACTGGTCTCGCTTAATCTCTCCGAGGCCGAAAACTGTCCTGACTGCAGCTGGACTCAATTGGATTTGAATGCTCTCTTTTTCTTATTTAGAAGTCATTTTTTAGAGGCTGAAGCCCATCCATGCAGCATCACACACAAGGCAGGAGCCAGATAACAACCGCTCACTACATCATGGGCTTCAAAGACCACTAGACTACATATTTGTCTCAATTCTTGCTATGTATTGTTTTGTTTAGTTTATTTGTATATTGTTCCATTATTAATAACATATTTAATTTGTTACCCAAACGTTGGCGTGTGCACTGTCTTTTTCTATTATTTGTGTGTCTTTTAGTGGTTCTTGTAACACTTAGGCAGCATCTTCAAGATTAGTCCTGGATGGCCACTGTGGCTTCAGGCTTTTGTTTTGAACTCGATGACAACTACGGTAAGGTAAACACAGTTCACAAACCACTAAGTTAATTTTAGGCATTTCAGGTTCATTTTAGGAGTGCTCTCTAATGTTTGTCTCTTTGTCCCATGCAATCCTGTATTGAAATAAACAGTCTTGGGAAATCTCGCATTCTTCTATTGTTAATTGAAAGATTTGAGACTGAGACGAGATGCTA
This sequence comes from Polypterus senegalus, assembly GCF_016835505.1. NCBI lineage: Eukaryota > Metazoa > Chordata > Cladistia > Polypteriformes > Polypteridae > Polypterus > Polypterus senegalus. The sequence continues at coordinate 71,903,227 of NC_053166.1, read as the reverse complement.
AACGCTTGCGCTTTTCGTGGCTTCTAACGTCCAATCCGTCTCGAAGGCGGTACGCGCCGAACTTCAAATGTAACCAATCAAAGCCATAATTTGCTAAATACCGCCCTCTGTGGGTGTATCCCGACTAACCAGGAAGAGCATGGACTGTGGCCTGTTGACGAATTGAAAAGTTCACCGGCATGGCGGAGGCATTTTTGCATGTCGTGGCTGTAGCAGGCATCTGTGCGACCGTGGCCGTGAGTGGCGCTTTAGACGCCGTCTCAGTAGAGTTGGGCTATGAACACTACGCGGAGAAGCCGCTTCGCCACCTGCCTGCTTTCATCGCTATGCCATTCAATTCACTGGTCAATCTAGGCTACTTGGTGCTGGGCGCCCGCTGGCTGCTCCGCACGGACCTCGGGAGTACCCAGGCCACCTACCTCAAGGACGTGTTCGCCTGGATGGCCCTCGTCTACGGACCCGTGCAGTGGCTGCGCTTGGCCACACAAGCGCGCTGGGTGGCAGTCCTCGACCAGTGGTTCACTCTGCCCATTTTTGCTTGGGTGCCAGTCTGGTGTGACTTCATCGGGCATGGTTGGCGTCCGTGGTATATGATCGGAGTGGAAGTGACCTCCCTGGGCAGTTTCCTTCTCGCACTGCTGCATGCCCGAGGCTTTGAAGCGTCTCTTCTGTGCCACATTGCCTTTGCGATCGCCCAGGGCTTCAGGGCACAGCGTCTTATTGGCGACTCCACTTCGCGCCGCTACTTGTGGCTGGCGATGCTGTCCTGTGCTGGCTTCGTCTTCCTAAAGCTGCTTGACCACGAGCTGGCAAACCTCTGGGCATTCCGCCACCTTACCGGCCACTTCTGGTCAAAAGTCTGCGACGTTCTACAATTTCACTTCAGTTTTTGCTTTTTGACACATCTGACACGGCGTAGGACGCCTCGGAAAGCGCGCTCGGAGTAGGAAGACAGAGCTCTGAGACATACAGCACCGGTCTGAGAAGAAACATCCAAACTGAGGACCACATCAACATTCCAGGTCAGCAGATACACGCCATCTGACCATTTACCATAATGTATATGCTTGTTGGTATTCTTGCTGTCTGGAAAAGAACGGACTTTGTTTTACAATACAACTTGAGTAATGCGATTTAAAACATGAAGCTTCCAGTTTTAGATGAACATTAATAATGGACATTTCCCCCGAAGATAAAGCAGGATTTTGTGACCGCTTAATTGTTTGTGCTATTGGATCAGTCGCCTCCCGCAGGAACATCAGTCAATAAATCACAAACACATTCATTATACGCTGAGTAGATTGTAACTTTATGTTCATAACTTTCTGATTATGTTTGTTTTTGCGTTTTTAATCTTTTGCTAACTGAACAATCTATGTAGTAGAATGTGCTATCTTGTTCGAGCTAATAAACTTTTGCCGGGGTGACTTGCAGTCATTGGAAAAGTCGGTGTCCCTCTGCGCAAAGCTCGCCCTCTTGTGGCAGCACCGCAGAAGTCACTTGAAATGTTTGTCTTGAGGCTCAAGTGCGGTAGCTAAAGGGAGGGAAAGGGGACAACGTGTTCGTTTAAACTACGCACACAATACTTATTAAACTTTGGTATTATTATTTATTATTGCACATTTGGCTTTCACCTTTATCGACGGAATCTTACAGTAACAGTGTCCATTAAGCGCGGTTACCCGGGTGGGATTCGAATACCCATCTTTGCACATTAAGCTCCATTATCTAATCCTATGCAGTAGAAGACTTCATTCGAGATCCTGGAGGGCTGCTGCGCCATCATGTCCGGCTTCTCCTGACTCAAAACCCCACATATGATATTCACCTTGATGTGTAGTTTATGCAAGACATCAAACTTTTTAGCGTTTCCCCCTATGTTTGGCAATCTAGACCCAGAAAATAGTAATTTTTAGTTAAAGTTTGGAGCATATTTTGTGCAGGAAATTACACCTTTATGATAAAAAAATAAATCAATATGCGTCTTAAGCAAAAATGATCAGAAGTACTTGAAGTTGTGCAGTCCATGTCAACCAACCCCAGGGGTTCACCCCCTAAAGGGATTCGGAGGGGGTCACATTTACTTATTTTCACAAAATGTTTTTAAAAAAATGGGGATCGATAATATAGGCATGTGAAGTATCATTTTATGCTACTTTGATGCTGCTGATCGCAGATATGATAATATATATTCTCTTTGTAAACAATTCCCTAACACAGATACTTCATAAGGCACATTCACTGTTGTAAATAGGACCAAGTTATCTGGATGGTTAGCTGATGGTTGCTTTGTTATTAACATTTCATTATTAACTGGTTGCTGGTTAAGAATGCAGGACACAATTAAAACATTCATGCAGCTGTTTAAGACTAAAATACATAGTTACGCATTCTGAATGATACCAAGTGAGTTACCTAAAATTAAGACAGAATAATATATTGGTTTATCAGCAAAATAATGGGTTCTAATTAAGACATTTGTTAACATGAAAACCTGCCGCCCCCCAGGACAGTAACTGAAGACCCCTGCCCTGCAATGTCCTTAAAATTTGTTTTGGAGGAATGAAAGCACAAATAAGCCATGAAGTTAAGTAGCTGTGACAGGTTATTTCCATTGTTGATTACTGCGGATTTTGAAATACAGTATTTACTTATTTCTGACTTTGTGAAATAAAATAAACAATTGATTTAAAAAAAAAGTGTGTGCCCAACTTTAAAATATTATGTAAATTAGTTCATAAACTCTTTTGTAGTAAACTCAACCTTTGAGCATTTTATTTTACATAATTAAAATAAGTTTAATTGTCTCAACAAGCTTTGAAGGTTGGCCAGGCTTATAAAAAGATGTTTTAATTCTTGTAAAAATGTAACAGAACAATTCAAGATCCATTAAAAAAAGGCTAAAAGAATATTAGATTATATTGCTCCCTGATGTGTGGAGTACAAGTCTAAGTCCAAGGAGGTTCTGCTCAACCTTTATAATGCACTGGTGAGGCCTCAGCCTGGAGTACTGTGTGCAGTTTTAATCTCCAGGCTACAAAAAGGACATAGCAGCGCTAGGGTTAGGGTTAGGGTTAGGCTGATTCCAGGGCTACAGGGGTTGAATTATGAGGAGAAATTAAAAGAGCTGAGCCTTTACAGTTTAAGCAAAAGAAGATTAAGAGGTGACATGACTGAAGTATTTAAAATTATGAGGGGAATTAGTACAGTGGATCGAGACTTGTATTTTAAAATGAGTTCATCAAGAACACGGGGACACAGTTGGAAACTTACTAAGGGTAAATTTCGCACAAACATTAGGAAGTTTTTCTTTACACAAAGAACGATAGACACTTGGAATAAGCTACCAAGTAGTGTGGTAGACAGTAAGACGTTAGGGACTTTCAAAACTCGACTTGATGTTTTCTTGGAGGAAACAAGTGGATAGGACTGGCGAGCTTTGTTGGGCTGAATGGCCTGTTCTCTTCTAGAGAGTTCTCATGTTCTAAAGGTATGAAATCGGACATATTTAGGTATATCTAAACTTATTTTGTATATTAGGCTTTCGAGCTAAAAAAAAAGTGATGAAATCAGTCAGATTAAAATTTTTTTCAGGGTTACAAATTTTAAATAGTTAAGTTATGCATCACTACTGCAATACGTCATTTTCTAAACCTGACCACGCATGAGGTAATTAAAATAGTAGATTATGAAAACATAACATTAAGTGCACATTAAAAAAATAATATAAAATTAAGATGAAAAGTATCAGAACTACACTCATGTAAAGCAGAAGCCCATGTGCTCTCTTACCTTCTTTTAATTGCACTCTCTTTTGATAAACAACCCACAAATGCCAATCATAAAACAGTAACATTTAAATAGAGCTGCTTAATAAACTTACTTAAATATTTTATAAAACTCCTGTTTCTTGAATAATCCAGAAATGTATCATCTATAAACATACTGTTCCTTATGCAATAACATGATTGACACTGAAACTCTTCTCAGTTCAAGAGAAGAAGATCCTTTCATGCAAAGACTTTTGACACCCACTTTTGGTTTGTCACCTTGAAAAAGAAAAGGTACATCGGGTGGCCTTTTAGACTAATCCACAATGCAGGAAATTAAGTATACTGAACAAATAAAAATACATTATTTCACTAGTCATGCAGTAAATATACCTAGAAACATATATATATATATATATATATATATATATATACTGTATATGTATCTGTGTGTGTGTGTGTGTTGTCACACATGCGCATCAGAGAGTCCCTCTCCGAGTTCCCCCCAGACCAAGAGGGGGTGCTGCTGCTAACTGTTTCCTCTTGTTTTTCCTCCACAGTGCAGAGAAACTGCCCAATGAGGGCGACTGTACCCCACCCCTTCCAGTCCATGGGCCATAAAAGCACAACTGACCAGAAGGAGGCGTCACTTTTTACCCAAGCAACCAGAATAAAAGAGCGCCTCACTAACCGGATGGCAGACGAAGCAGTCTTTATTTCTTTACTGTAGTCGCCATGTTATCCTGTTGGCAGCAGTTTTTGTTTCTTTTTCACACCACCAAGTGTTGTTTTTGTTTGATTCATTCAGTAAACGAGGATGGCTGGGTTGGCACCCTAGAACATATCCTTGTTTCAGCCTGTTATTCTCTTGGATGACCACAAATGATATATATTGTTATAATATATTGTGGTCCATGGCCGGCCTTTTATCCTTTTATCCCGGCCAATACCCCCAGGCCGCCAGAGGGAGCCCTCCCTACGACATGGAGATGCTTCAAATTCCAGCAGAGCATCATGGACTATGGAGTTTTCCTGTAAAGCCTTGCTGGATAACATCAGGACTACCAGGGGTTGCTCCAGGGAGAACCAGGGACAATCATTTGCCTTACGCCCCAGAAGTACGTCCGAGTCACATGGACGGGAGAAATGACGTACTTCTGATGAGAATGATGAGAATGAGGATGAGAATGAGGATGAGAAACACTTCCTGGGTCAGAAACTATATAAGAACTTTGGGAACTCCCAGATGATGAGCTGAGCTGGGAGGAAGGGTGGCTAAGTGTCTGGGAGTTGGAGGATTGATTATTGTATTGATTATTTAATGAGTAGTGTGGAGTGGAGGGTGCTTGGTGCACATAATTATTATAATAAAAATAAGACTTATTGGACTTTTATCTGGTGTTTGGCGTGGTACCTGAGGGTTCAAGGGAGCGATAGTGCCCCCTACTGCCACAATATATATTGTAAAAGAGAAACCAATTTTGCATAAGAAAAAAGAAGCACATACAAAAACTGCTAGACAGGAGGCAAAGCTTTTTGTTTCCTTGATGTTCTCCTCTTTACCTTTTTCTGGTGTTGCAGTTCTATTTTCTTCTACGTTTACACTCAAGCCAGTTTCTGCTTACAATGCTTCATCATTTCAGTATCTGGCATTACTGCTGTCTGGTGTAAGACCTCAGTTGATATTTCTTGTTTATTGTCCTCCAAAACAGTCACTTGTCTTCTTGGCAGAACTCCGTGAGCTGCTCACTTCTCTGTGTATCCTGCAGTGCTATTGTTTGTCGATTTTAACTAACATGTAGACTCTGTAAATTCTCTACACCTGGCTGATTTTTCAGTGCTTTGATTTTGCTCAACCTGTCAATTTTCCTGCTCATGCTCGAGGACGCACACTTGACCTTGTGTGTACCTTTGGTATTACTCCTGCTAATCTGTATGGTATTGTTTGATCTATCTCTGATCATAAGGCTATTTTGTTTGATATGCTTATCCTTGGTCAGTCACATGGGCAACAATTACCTCACAATACCACCTTTAGGAACATGAAAGATACCGGTGTCACTGCTTTTGTAGGTACATTGAAGCAGTGTCCTCCTCCTGCTGGTGCATCTTTATTGCCTGCTACCTTAGTTTATCCTTATGACAATATACTTTCAACTAGTGGGGATCATCATCTTGCCCCACTTAAAACTCATTTTGTGACACTCTGCTCCCTGGTTTTCTCCTGAGCTGCGTCACATGAAAGCTTGTGGGCGAAGGCTTGAATGCCTTAGTAGAAAAACAAGTTTAGTTGCCCATCCAACTGCCTATAAGGAGCGTGTTGTCCTCTACAAGCAGGCACTACAGAGAGCTGAGACTGCTTGCTATAATAATAGCATTCTATGTGGTCAGCGTAATGCCCAAATGCTTTTTGCTACTGTGAATAAGCTACTTAAGCCTGCAAATAAAGTTCCATTGGTTTCCTTTTCTGACCTTTGTCAGAAATGTCTTTCCTTTTTTAATAATAAGATTGATCTGATTTATTCTGAATTTCAGAAAGGTCCACTTGTTCAATCAAGACTGTGTCCATCCCTTATCTTATCTGGCAGCTGTTTATCTAGTTTCCCAGTATTGGATGATCCTGCAGTCCATAAGCTTGTTGTGGACATGACCAACCAACTCCAGGCCAACTACCTGTATTCTAGACCCCGTAACTTCTTTTTTGGTTAAGGCTGCTTTGCCTTTTTCGTCTTAATTTTATCACCAGTATCATGAACACATCTTTTTTTTACTCACTTGGTCCTGTCCTCAGAAAACCTGGACTTGACCGTGAGGAGTTTAAATCTACACACCTATTTCAAACCTTCCTTTTCTCAGTCAGTTCCTAGAACGTGCTGTTCTGAGCCATTTAAAAGGCCATCTTGCCTCTAATGACCTGTTTGAGGAATTTCAGTCTGGTTTTAGGGCCAGTTACAGTACAGAGACAGCACTGGTGAGGGTGACTAATGACCTTCTAATCACAGCAGATTGTGGTCTTTTAACACTAATGATCTTTTTAGACCTCACTGCTGCTTTTGATATGGTCCATCATGATGTTCTTTTGGCTAGACTTGAGAATGAGTTAAATATTGCTGGAAAAGTTTTTGCATGGCTTAAATTGTACCTTAAGGACCATCAGTAGTTTGTTGCTGTCGGTAGGTTTAGGTCTGACCCATTTTACTTGTTCCAGGGTGTCCCTCAGAGGTGAGTTCTTGGCCCCCTGCTTTTTATCACTTACATGCTTCCTCTCTGCGCCCTTATCAGAAGGTTTGGTCTGCGGTTTCATTGTTATGCTGATGATACACACATTTATTTACACACATGGCTTACGCAAACATTACCTCCTCCTGAATTGGTTGTCTGTTTGGCTGACATCAAACACTGGTTGTCTGAAAACTTTCTCAGACTTAATTGTGATAAAACTGAGGCTTTAATTATCGCACTTTGAAGAAAATAGACAACTCCTCAGTAAAAATCCTTGTCTGCCCAGGTTAAAAATCTTCCTGCTGTTCTTGATCCCACACTCTCCCTTGATCCTCATATTAATAACTAGGGGGCTTCGCTTGCCCAACCCGCCCACCTGTGCTCTGCGCCAACCACTTTGCGTTTCTGCCACTCGCGTTGTGAAGAGGGGGGCTGAATGCACCCCAAGGAGACGCGATCGCTCCTCTGATACCCCCTCTTAAATGGTGATACAATGGGAAACACACAGTTTTATTTTTTACCTCCTCTTTGCTCGATCAGCTGCTGGCTTGCTGCTGCCGCCATACCAAGCGGCACACTTCTGTCATATCACCTATGTCCATATATTTGATCTCTTTTCACTTTTACCTTTTCATCAATATCGCACTGAATTTTGATTCCGTGTTTGGAATTGCATCGTGACAACGCAATGTATAACTGCCATTGATTGAATATAATTTCTTTCTCTCTACAAGAAATGTGTCTGACATAACCATGCAGGACTTTTCCTAATCTCTTTGCATAAGCGCTTGCCACGCAGGGCTTCCGGCCCCGGGTGTGGTTACATTGCTGGGCACGAAGACTCATCTCTGAGACAATCACGTCTCCTCTCCTTCCAAGATTTGTAACTTTTGTATTCTCTATTTTTATAATAGAGATATTACCAAGGATGCCTTTTTCCACCTTAAGCAGATTTCAAGGCTATGTCCATTGCTCTTTGATACTGCAACTGAGACACATGTTCCTGCTTTTGTCCACTCACAACTTGAGTATAGCAATGCAGTGCAGTCTGATATCCCTGCTCAAAGTCTATAAACAAATTACAATATGTACAAAATTCTGCACTAAGAGTGGCTACCTGCTTAAAACCCTGTGAGCATATTACTCCTACACTTTCAAAACTGCATTGGCTAACTGTTCCCTTCCGTTTTCAATATAAACTTCTCCTTTTAGTTTTTAAGGCTGTTCATGGACTAGTCCCACCTTACTTGTCTTCTTTAATTTGTCCCGATACTCCTTCACATTCACTTCATTCTTCTGACTCTTTTTCTCTTAAGCTTTCCACTACGCAGATTGCACACTATGGGCGACAGGGCTTTTAGTGTTTCGAATGCCCTGCCTTTGGAGCTCCATGCATGTACCGCGTATTCTGTTTTTAAATCTAAACTTAAAATCTTTTTAATAACGCCTTTTGTTGATCTCATTAATTATGTTTGTACAAACCGGATTCCAAAAAAGTTGGGACACTACAAATCGTGAATAAAAACTGAATGCAATGATGTGGAGGTGCCAACTTCTAATATTTTATTCAGAATAGAACATAAATCACGGAACAAAAGTTTAAACTGAGAAAATGTATCATTTTAAGGGAAAAATATGTTGATTCAGAATTTCATGGTGTCAACAAATCCCAAAAAAGTTGGGACAAGGCCATTTTCACCACTGTGTGGCATCTCCCCTTCTTCTTACAACACTCAACAGACGTCTGGGGACCGAGGAGACCAGTTTCTCAAGTTTAGAAATAGGAATGCTCTCCCATTCTTGTCTAATACAGGCCTCTAACTGTTCAATCGTCTTGGGCCTTCTTTGTCGCACCTTCCTCTTTATGATGCGCCAAATGTTCTCTATAGGTGAAAGATCTGGACTGCAGACTGGCCATTTCAGTACCTGGATCCTTCTCCTACGCAGCCATGATGTTGTGATTGATGCAGAATGTGGTCTGGCATTATCTTGTTGAAAAATGCAGGGTCTTCCCTGAAAGAGATGACGTCTGGATGGGAGCATATGTTGTTCTAGAACCTGAATATATTTTTCTGCATTGATGGTGCCTTTCCAGACATGCAAGCTGCCCATGCCACACGCACTCATGCAACCCCATACCATCAGAGATGCAGGCTTCTGAACTGAGCGTTGATAACAACTTGGGTTGTCCTTGTCCTCTTTGGTCCGGATGACATGGCGTCCCAGATTTCCAAAAGAACTTTGAATCGTGACTCGTCTGACCACAGAACAGTCTTCCATTTTGCCACACTCCATTTTAAATGATCCCTGGCCCAGTGACAACGCCTGAGCTTGTGGATCTTGCTTAGAAATGGCTTCTTCTTTGCACTGTAGTTTCAGCTGGCAACGGCGGATGGCACGATGGATTGTGTTCACTGACAATGGTTTCTGGAAGTATTCCTGAGCCCATTCTGTGATTTCCTTTACAGTAGCATTCCTGTTTGTGGTGCAGTGTCGTTTAAGGCCCGGAGATCACGGGCATCCAGTATGGTTTTACGGCCTTGACCCTTACGCACAGAGATTGTTCCAGATTCTCTGAATCTTGGATGATGTTATGCACAGTTGATGATGATAGATGCAAAGTCTTTGCAATTTTTCGCTGGGTAACACCTTTCTGATATTGCTCCACTATCTTTCTGTGCAACATTGTGGGAATTGGTGATCCTCTACCCATCTTGGCTTCTGAGAGACACTGCCACTCTGAGAAGCTCTTTTTATACCCAATCATGTTGCCAATTGACCTAATTAGTGTTATTGGTCTTCCAGCTCTTCGTTATGCTCAAATTTACTTTTTCCAGCCTCTTATTGCTACTTGTCCCAACTTTTTTGGGATTTGTTGACACCGTGAAATTTTGAATCAACATATTTTTCCTTTAAAATGATACATTTACTCGGATTAAACGTTTGATCTGTCATCTACGTTCTATTACAAATAAAATATTGACATTTGCCATCTCCACATCATTACATTCAGTTTTTATTCACAATTTATTTAGTGTCCCAACTTTTTTGAAATCCAGTTTGTATATTGGATTGTTTGATTTTCTGTGTATTGTTGTACAGTGGCCTTGGGTACCTTGAAAGGCGCTTTTAAATAAAATGTATTATTATTATTATTATTAAATATCTGTTTTGTTTTTTATTCTAACTCTACATATATATACATTTGGTTATAATAATCGATAGTGACCGTTTTCGTTATTGTTTACACAGCTTTCATTTTTGACTACTTGGTAGAAGGTTGGATCAACTATAATGGCCTTGTATGCTAGGTAGTTTATTCAGTTCTGTTACTTTGTTGTTGAAGTTTTATACTTCTTTGAGATATATATATTGTATGCTCTTTGTTTTTTTAGTAGTTTTTAGCGACATAAGCACTTGTACTGATTTTATCGTGCCCCTCAAACACATCTGGTCATATCCAAACAATAAACCATGGATTAATTCAGAGGACTGCTCCATGCTTCATGCTCGCTCCAAGGCAATACCAGTGAGTACAAACACTCCAGATACAATCTACACGGAGCTATTCGAGATATCAAGAAGAGATACAGACTTACACTGGAAGGTCACTGCACTACAGCTGACACTCAGAGTATGTGGCAGGCATTGGGAAGCATAACAGGCCACAGAGACAGAAGTAGAGGGTCGACCACTGACAGCCATTTCTCTCCAGATGAGTTCAGCTAATTGTATGCCTGCTTTGAAGCCCACAACACCAAGTCATGGGCAGGAATGGGGCAAGTGAGGGTTCAGTATCCTCACCTACTCTGTCACAGTCTGGTTTGGGAACCGTAAAGTGCAGGGCCACAAGGCTCTACAGCAAGTGGTAAAATCGGCACAAAATATCATTGGAACAGAACTCCCTGCACTAGAGGACATCTGTAACACCAGAGTTCTCAGGATGGCCCATAACATGAACTGTTCATACTGCTACCACCGGGGAGACGCTGTACGAGCATAGCAGCTAAGAGACATTTATGCCATCCGGCGTGTAAATAAAGCCCATCTACTGCCCCTCCCGGTAGCACTGCAGGCCGGCGTGTGTCTGGAGGATTGAAGGCCATCTTGAGACCTCATACCTGCTGAGCTTACACCGAATCATTTATTTATTTGCATGTGCACTCTTACTTCCGTTTGCTTTTGTGTTTCTTTTTTACCTGAGTGTTTTTAGTTTATTGTTGTTTCTTCTTGTCTATTGCTGGAGTACCCGCAGAAGAAGATTTTCATTGTACTGAGCACACATGACAATAAGGCTGAAGTTTACTTCTTTACAGTATTAGTCTTTTTAAGTTTAAAATTGGCATGCTGTGCCCTAAAGAAGAGGTCCTTCATCGAAACACATCAGCCAACATACTGGATCACAAGGATGGGTCTACAATCCAGTGAAAGAACTCCTAGGAATGGCTCACAGCTCGGCCTTCTGATGCTTAGTCATTGATATTCATTGTGTGCCTGCTGTTGGACACCTGGCTTGAGTTCATCACGTCTCCCCTTTTTATAAAAAAAATAAATTGAAAGTTATTATTCTGTATCTTTTGGTATGTTTACAGGCATTTCTAATTCTTCAGTTGTTTCACTTTTTCAGCTTTTGTAATATTTGTTATAAATGAATTTTAATAGTGGTTTTCATCTTATCAATTTATCGGAACCTTATTTAAATATATGTTAATTGTGGATGGGTGTAACTAGTATATGTTTCTCATTGTAATTCATTATGAGTTGCGAATTGGGTTTTGTTTTTTGTATTTGTTTTATCTTTTACAATTATTTCTATTATAATGAGAGAAATCTTGCGACGAGACGAGACTTTTTGGAAGATTTTTTCAAGTCCCGGGAGATGAGACTTTGAAATCGAGATTTTTTCAAGTCACGCCCTCCTGTCAAACATTTTCAACCACACACGGTCCTCTGCCCTCTCATTGGTGTGAATGCTTTTGACAGACACAGTTCCTGTGCTCTCAGCTCTTATAAATGTTAACGTTTCTCTCACTTTAAGCTCCCAGTTAAAGAAGACATTATATCCAAATCTTATTGAAGAATTTCATCCCGAAGGGATATCGACAGAAAAAATGAGTACTCGGGCAATCCTAGCACTGAGAAACAATGAAGTAAAAAGAATTAACACCAAAAATGACGATTGGTTGCAGTGCAAATTGGTTAAATGCATATCAACAGACTATGCTGAAATAGTTGGTGGCAATCGTGTGGAAGATGAACACAACAACTTACAATATCTCGTAGAATAACTACAACCGTTAACACCGTGCGGTCGTCCACTGCACGAATTACTGTTGAAAGAAGGATGTAGCCAAGGAAGGTAATGTAGTACATCTTCTGCGAATAACATTACACAACAAGGGAGATCTTGATATGCCATTCGTATTAAAATATTAACAGTTTCCCGTTAGAACAGCTTTAGCAAAGACAATTAACAAATCTCAGAGCCAAACATTAGAAAAAGTCATTTTATTTAATAGAGAAAAAGAAACGAAATTCAGTCACGGACTCAATGCGTTGCTTTGTCACGATGAAAGTCCAAACACAGAATCAATGCGATATTGATGAAAATGTAATTAAAAAAATGTTTTTACTGAAGTTTTACAGTAAAAGTGTAAGTTTAAAAAGTATTTGCGTGTTAAAGCCAAACAGAATAAAATCGTATTACGCAACAAATACCTCTACCGCAACATCAAACATAATTTACTTTCAAAATATTACGTTTTACTTTTTTTTAATAGGGTTAATTACTCGCTGTAATGTAAAATAGCTCTATTATGCATGTGTAACAATTCCCATGAAAACACATCCCCAAAGGCAAGCGACAGAACCGCAAAAAAGCTAGCGGTAGCGCAGGCCCGGGAGTTGGGGGCAAAGCCCCCTAGTACTTATATATACACACATGTGTGTTTCAAGGTAAATTTACTGCATGACTAGTGGAATTATATATTTTTCTGTTTATAGATTGGTTCTTCTGTACTCAATGACTGATTGATGCTCAACAATTTTTAATTGTTCAGTATACTTAATTGCGTTCACTTTCCTGCCTATTCTACATTGAGGATCGCCTTTCAGTAAGCAGGTTCATTTGTATTCTTTGCGAATTTCATGCTAGTTCTGTTCCATTTTGGTTTGGCCTTTTAAAACTAATTCTGCCACTCAAATGACACTTCGTATGACAGTTAAACACAAACGCCCTTCCAAAAGCCGCTAGCTGAAATTCTAACGCAGCACTTCGGTCTTCTGTTGAATCAAACTGTCCTTGTCAAACCGGCACTGAGACGGCGTGTCAAACTGCAGCTTCTGTTTCAGCCGCTTTCTTAATTTGTCCTTACTGGCTGCTAGTGGGACCTGCTTGTTTTGTATTAATTGGAATTGTTGCGGTTTAAGATTACAAACTCTAAATTGTTCCTTTTTTAAGGAAAAAAGGGAAGGTTTACCAAATATTGCTCTGATCTGGTCCACAAAACATTTCGCTGATGTTCTCAGGAAAAAAAAGTTCTGAATCTTAAAGAGCGAGTCGTTTACAAGTAAGTCAAAACGTGTCTTCTAAATCCTTCATTCAGAAAGGGGATTGAATTGGACAGCCCTGCGCTAAAACACCAAACAAGCGGCATTTCAGTGAAATGTTCTTCATCCCTGCGGTGGGTTGGCGCCCTGCCCGGGATTGGTTCCTGCCTTGCGCCCTGTGTTGGCTGGCATTGGCTCCAACAGACCCCCGTGACCCTGTGTTCGGATTCAGCGGGTTGGAAAATAGATGAACGGATATTTTTCATCCTTTCAAGCAGAATCAGCCTCGAATTCAAAAATTCAAAAAAGCCAAAAAAGGGTTCAAACGATTCTGTGGATGACGTTTCTTTGTCCACCGGACTCGGACACTCACGTCTCGCTGCTCCTTGTGCCAGACGCAGTCGCCGGCTGGACGTTAACCGCTCAGTTACAGTTGGGTGGGTTTGGAAAATAAAGTTCTGTGTTTTCTTTGTCATAATGTCGCAACTCCAAATGCGACGAAAGCAGACGAGCGTAATTTGCACGTTTCTTTTGAACAGCTGAACGTAACTGACTTGAAAACTGAAAAGGTTGCGCGGCACACTTGGCATAACGTAAGTGGAAATGTCACATATTACGAAAAGCTAACAACAAAAATGGTAAACTCTGAGTTATAGTTCAGTATTTATATAGAAATTAAAAAAAAACCAAATCGAACAATTTCATTACGATTGAGACCACCTGCCCAGACTTTCACAACGGCCCATCGGGGAGTTCGTGTCACCTTCGCCTGCTTGTACCTTCTGCGGCACCAGGACGACTTGGCCAAGGGTAGCGTTGGTCTCACCCACGGTGGATGACTACGTGATGAACAACTTTAAGAATTTAAATCAGACAAGCGATTGCACGGGCAGCCATTCAGGTCCTCACCTAACGGTCAGCTTTCTGCGGTTTCTGTGACGAAAGACGCGATGGCAGAGACACGCACTCAGTGGGCTCTCCATGTGCCCCGCTGCCTCGTCTTCTTAACAGTGTTCTTGTTACCCACCCGCGAGGATCAATCGCCTGAACAAACTCTTAAGGCTTCAGTTTTTATCTTTGTATGAAGTTAAATCAATTCACCTTCAGCTGTCCACATATAGTCAGGTGAAGTGGAGGGTAATCGGCCACAAGGTACATCGTGAAACGTGGGTCATGCCAGAAGCCATCATAGTTATATAGAGCCTGTATATGTGGTGCCCGACTCGCCGTTGTTCACAGACATGCCCGAGTGGCAGCCTAACTGGGTTTTCCAGTCCAGTCACTGAGATGGCGACATCATGGTAATTAGACCATAAATTGACCCGGTGGATGTGATGGACTGGGTTGGACTGGCGTCCCGTCCGGATCGGGTCATTGTCTGGCACCGGGGTAAACCAGTAATAGAGTAAGATGGAAAAACAAATGAAGCTATGTTGTCGATGTTGTAAAACTGTGTGACTATGATCAGCACTATACGGGCGTCTGTCTCATCCAGAACTGGGTACTGCACTGAACTGAAAAAAACGGCTTGGAAAAATTATGTTTTCTTTAATCCTCCGTTGGACATCCTTGCGTAATATTTCCTCGAAAGTGAGCTGATTTTGGTTACACAACCACGAAACTGGAGTTCTGAGAATCACACGAACTGCCATGACGGTCACTGCCAAGGCAGGACAAAGGACGGGCGTCATGTTGCCTAGCAACGGACGGTGGCCGTGACGCGCGCCGTTCCCCCGAAGGGAGACGCGGGCGGGTGCCGCCGTCTGCTGCACGTGATATTGCTGAGGCGCATTGGCGCTGACCTGGCGACAGATGACCGTCGGGCCGCCGTCAGGATGTAAAGCGCCTTTCACAGATCCGAAGGGTTTTAAAGATAAGGTAACAAAAAACGATCGTTGGTAAGCAGCTCCAAAGTGAGGATTCATCATGACTATTGCCTGCTTCCCAAATTTTTATTTATTTCTATTTTAAGTAGCTCCAGGCTATATAATCCTGGGTTCAATTACTGCGCCTGGTGGAGTTTTCTTGCTCTCCCCATCTCTTGCCATCAGTTTTCTCTTCCACATCCCCAAAGATGTGTAGGTTGGGTAAGTTGGCCCTGTGGTAGACTGCTGGACTGTCCAGTGTGGTCTCCAGCCCCCCATGACTCTAAACTGCATCAGGGTTGAGAATGTAATTGCAGAGCACTTAAGCTCCCTCAGTTTGATGGGTTGTGACTTGTGTTTGTCAGTTGTGCGGCACAGCAGGCACCTACATGCTTGTCTACTTCATCCAGAAACGATGAGCTTGCCATCCTGTAACATCATAATGCCTGTGGGTTGAAAATTGAGAATAAACAGAATGTTGCTGAGTGATATTCCTGCCTGCCACGGGCATCACATGTGGTATACCATGTGCTCTGCTCAGTGCCAGTGCAAGGTTATTGTGCACCATAGGCCAAGTTTATTAGTGTGCCAACAGACTGTTCAGGTTATGATTTGTGCCCTAGGCTAAGGTCTAATTTGCCGTAATGGTGGCACCGGCCCTGGCTCAGCTACAAGTCTAGTCAATGGGTGCTTTGAAGGTTTCCAAAAGAAAAGCTGCTCTGAGCCAAGCCTTTTTCTCAGCTTGCAAACAGAAATGGACCCTTTCTTTATTGCTGTTGGTGTACCGCTTGAAACCTTTTACTTCCATGATGTCATGCCTGGTAAATGCACAGTTTCCACCATATTGGTTATCAGCTCTTCTCTCATGATAGGATGTTGCTCACACGATCAGGCTGCTGCTCTTCAACAGTTGCTCATTTTCTTCACAAATTAAAATCATTTGTGTTTAAGACACTCCCCAGTTATGATTTCATTTGACATTAATAAAATACTGAGGAGCATCATGGCCACTATTGAAATGAAAAGTAAAAAAAAAACAAGAATCATTTCCCAAGCTAATTCAATGTGTTGAAGTTTTGTACACCATATGGTGAAGTACATACATGCATGTCTCCTCGGACTGGCGACATTAATTCAGCACTAAAAACAAGAGAATGGCATCATACACTTAATGTGATGGAAAACTTGTGTGCAAGAAGCCAGTGCTGGTGAGTGTGAGTGGCTGCCGAGTAGCCTTATGACCAGAGATTATGAACACTTTGAATGGAGCGATGCTGAACTGTTGACACAATGGAGGAGCGAGAGAAGCGACTGTGCAGGTCATCTGAAGCCTTTAATGTTTGCCTTTCGACGGTGTAGTGTGTGTGAGAGTTCTGAACAGAAGGCATCTGGGTGCCAGTCTTATTGTGTGCCAACTTCACCATCCTCCATACTGCTTTCTGGTCTCGAAATGAGTAGGTGTCATACAAGAATGTTACACAGCCAATAGAAAATGGTGAAGGTCTTTTGAAGTAAAGGCATTGGTGTGCCTGCTCGATGATAGGCGAGATGTGTTATGCGGACTTCAGCTCATGTGGGATGGTGACTCTTAGAAGTTTAAATATGCTGACACTCTTCACAACTTTGACGTGCCTGCATTGAGGGCTGGCATGAAGAAGGTGACACTGCCAGTCTACACAAGCTGGGGTCTGCAGGTTTGGAAGTCCAAGATCCAAAAGCAGAGGGTGGCACTACAGTAAGTCCTAAACTGACGAGTATGGTGGTAATACCAAGCTATAATCTATAAACAGGACTCTGGCATAACAGTTTTTATTATCCAGATCATGACGGGATGAATGGAGTTTAAAGGATATGGCATCTTCTGTGGACCAGTTGAGATGATACACAAACTGGAGGTGAGCAGGAGGAGCTGGAGTCGATGCCACGGTGAAACAGACAATAGGCAAAACTTACCTATTAATGCAATGCGCTGATTCACACAGTCATATCCACATATTTTCTATGGGGAGTCTTCTATTGTCATAAATTGCTACCATTGTCAGCTATCAGTCTGATAACAAAAAATCTGTGCAACTGAAAAAAAGAAATTTTCAGAATCATCTTTGCATTACACAGCTGATACTAAACTCATGGCAGCCCTCTGAACGAGGCACATGCTCCCCGATGGAAACATTTTTGGAAGTGTAAATGGTCAATTATTGGTTTATTTTTCTTTAACGTCAGCCTGAATTAATCGAGCAGTGCATGTTTGGAGACAGCAGTGGGGTGAGAACTCATTGATAATAATCAAAGATGAGCACAAGGAGCCATCAGCCCTCTGAAATGGGCGTGCGATTTGCGCAAAAGTCAATAGCTAAGAGCAGATCATTCTAAATAAATAAATTGAAAGCACTGCATGAGTGTATCACAAAAAAGGCATTTGAGATCAAAGAAAATGATGTCAAAGGAGTTTCTCCCAACAAAAAAACTTAAATTTAACACTAATTAACTTCAAAGCAATTTATTTCGCCATTGCTGCCTAACTTATTGTGTTAACTAATTTTAGCCAACACTTAACTGGAAGGACAGACTGCAAAACTAACGTTCACACTTTAGTGCTATGTGAATTCTCAAACTTATAAAACACTTTACTTTAACCACATATTAAAGTCTGCTCTTGATTCTTCTTCTTTAGAAGCTACCTCAAATGCTGCTCTGTCAAACCTGTCTCAGCTTTCTTAAGAGATCATAACTGGATCAAGCCCTGGAGGTTTCTCTACCCACACTCAAGATAATATTCTCTCTCATTTGTGCATCATTGTTTTTCACAATTTGATTACTTTTTTCATTAGTGATGATTGCCTACCTTCTACCAAATCTTAGCTATGATTAGGGAATCCATTCTCGGGCTCTCAATTACTGGGATCCCGGGGTTCCCGGACATTTTTCATTCCCGCATTCCCAGGAATGAAAGTGCTATAATTCCCGGGAAACTGGGAACGGCCAAGCTCGCATATATAGCATGTAAAAGTGTAAAACTCGATCAAGAAATAACAAAGTTCTAGTTGAAAATAATTAAGTGGCACGGTTTTTTGGCCCACAGTGTTGGGTGTCGCCGATTAATTGAGTCAACAACAGACCAGCAGCAGTCGTCAGTCTCCCGGCTCCGACTAAAACTGAGCGCAGTGGACTGGGAGGAGTCTGCACTCTGCAGCTCACGAATGCCAGGACAGGGCAGACTTCGTTAATGTCTGTCAGGCAACAGCTTTGAACAGCAACTTGAAATTGCTATGCGTCAGTCTGTTGCATCCGCATTATCTGTGCCAAGAAACTTGCCACCACAGAATGATGACAAGAAACTGGATGTATCAGTAACAGCTGAAATGGCGGTGTTTCAGAGCAACACAAGCGCGGGCGTTGTTTAGAACAAGTGTATTAGTATCTGATGACTGTGCTGCCTACTTCAGTGAAGACAAAGCGTGCTTTCTCAGCGGTACGCTGGACACGTTGTGCTTTCTGCGCTCTTACTACCGCAACTAACTAGATACATGTACTTATATGACAGCATGAACTGCTTGTAGAGGAGGTTAGTCTTTTATTGGTGTCAACATATCGTAGTGGTTTTATTAAAAATAAGTGTCGGCCATTCTAAAACTGTTCACATGTGAGATGCCCATGCACTGTGTCATCCCCGGGAGCCTGGGATTCCCGAATTCCCGGGAATGGATAAACCCAATCGGGAATGGATTCCCTAGCTATGATGCCATTTTCATTGTTAATCGTGGTCATGCTTGCTTTATAACATCCTCTTTAATAAAACCCCTGTGTGCGTTCAGGTGTCCGTGTGTGTGTGTCTTCTGGTGAAGTGCGCATGCGCGGGGTCACACGTCACGTGTTCAGTCTCTTCCTGTGCATTCCCTGTGTGTGCAGAGAGAGAGAGAGAGAGACAGACAGACAGACACGCAGGCCCGCGCGAGAGACACACTCACATGCAGGCCCGTGACAGAGACACACACACACACACACACACACACACACACAGGCACACGCGTGCATTGTTGCAATGTTACTTTTCTTGGTTGTTTATTAAATTACAGATTTTTCAAATGTTCATTTTTTCCCCTGTGCTTAAAACTCATTAAAAAAAGAGGTTTTAGCGAGCGGGTCATAAGGCTATAGCGCGAACACTTGCAGTGTTAGTTTTCCCTGTTGTTTAAGGTTTTCTCAGTGTTATTCAATGTTTTTACATTTAGTTTACTATTACGCTGTGCATTCTATGGTATAATTAACTATATTTGTGCTTAAAAACTTAAAAAAATATATATTTACATTCAGTTTGAACGGTCTGGAACGGATTAATTGTATTTACATACAGTCCTGTGGGGGAAATTACTTTGGTTCACAACCAAATCGGGTTACAACCAGAGTTTTGGAACGAATTATGGTCGTGAACCGACGGAGAACATTACATGCATTTTATGGAAATACAAACCAGTATTACTGCGAGAGAAAATTAAAGCCACACAATACAGTGACGCATATTACAGCCACATACAAGTTCCCTTGCCATTTAATTTAGACTGTTCCTACTAATGGTTATGCACTACTGTTCTAGCGCCGGTTATTTTAATGGGCTTAATGTCTAGTTGGAATATAAATGTTATAATTTACGGTTTTCTTTCATTTTTTGTGTGATATTCACCCCCTTGTTTGGAGTTCTACAATTCATGTTGTTTTTTAATACCCCAGAATCTGATTATATGTGGATCAGTGGATTGGTTCCAATTCTATACATTTGTTTGGTCCATTTGTGTTGCCATTTTGTGTCCTGCCATATTCGCATGTTGAGAGGGACGTGTCCTCGGAGGCTGTAACCTTCCTCAATGGCGTGACAGATTTGAAAGGTATCCAAACTAACCAATTTCAAAATTATTTTTGTCAATCGCTCTTCTGTTCAAATCAAATACTTTTCCAGAAAGTTTTCTCTTTTCTCCCTTCGTGTAAGTATTTTGCACTTTGTTTTGGTCTCACAATCAGAGTTTGGCAACAGTGCGTTGCGACTTGCAGGTTTTCAACTCTTTTTTTGGCTTTGGACAATGCCTTTTCTCCTGTTTACTTTTCAAAAAGCTCTGGCTAGTTTTCTAGTACGACAATAAAGCCTGAATTTAATTTAACCCACAATAATTTGCAGGTAATGACTTTATCTAATTAACGTTCACACAAATTGACATTTTCTTTGAAACTTAAGTATCTCTAGAGAAATCTGTCGGAGCACTCTGGGAAACGCTTACTGCCTATTTCAGGGCTCAAGGAATTTCTTCTGTTTCAGACAAAAAGATGATTTAATATGATTTTGGGTCCTCAATGGCTGCCGGAGTTTATTTCAATCGTGATATCCATGTCCAGTGTTCCGAGGGGACACGACGGGATAAAAGGAGAGCTGTGGGTGCAAATCCTTATCCAATCTGCGGCTAACACATCTCTGAAGTATTTGGAGTTTATCTTTGTGCTCTATTCTCACGTGTACTTTTGGTTTTGACCCTTTTGTACTTTCAAACACAATTATTGCCTCTTGTATGGGGTTTCGTTTCCATTTATATCTTTTTTTGTTCTGTTTTGTATGTGCATCTGCCGGTTTTTGCTCAAACGTTTCTCTGCCAGATCGCTGACACAACAGCACCATTTGGCAGGAGGAAGATCCAAACGGACTTCATGAATTTTGAATGACCAGTAAGTGAAGATCTTTTAAACAGGAAGTCCAACAGAGCCGTCGATGCACATTTATGGGAGACCAAACTCAATAAACCCAAAATATAACAAAACTCAAAGCTGTGAATTCTAGAAGTACTTCATTCTGTAAGTTAACGCTTTCAAACCAAAGTGCAGACATAAGTCTGTGGGCACCACCATCTGTTGCAATGGCAGTGTGATGATGTCACTTGCTATGTAGCCACCGATCCACATGATTAGCACTGAACTTCACTGCCATCAGCAACATCACAGACCCCATTAAAAAGGCCGCACCCTAGAAAGAGCACAAAGTGGAAGGAGGTATGTTGTCAAGAACAATGATAAAAATACAGGGCTACTCATAAAGACTGCTGCCATTTGTGTTTACGGGACTGAACTGAGAAGCTCTCTTCCTCCCACAAACATCAGATGGTCTTTGTAAACCACATATTTGTAAACTGAAAACTATGAGAATGAACCCCATTTGAGACTGGAATGTTCTTCTTGAATAACCCCATAAACAACAATACTGGAAACAAAAATAATACGAAAACATTACAGTAAATGATGCAGGACATAATCTTAATAACATCCTCACATGACATCTCTAAAATCTATAATGGAGATCAGAGAGTGACTGGGCTGGGACTCTGAAACTGAGGGTCATGAAGGTTGGATTTTTCCAACTGTTCCTTGGCCTTTGAGTACATTTTCAGGGGTTTCTGAGGCCATGGTGTCTACTGGTTAGATTCATCTTCAACCTCCTTGTGTTTTTAGCATTACACAAAACAAACCACATTCTCACGCGCTGCCATGTTGGAGACAGGTAGGTAGGACGTGAAGCCCCATCACTGAGAAGTGGTTCACTATCATGGCACCACACGTATCTAATCATCTAAGATTTGGATTTGTGAAAGGGAAACTTTTGTGCCTTGAATGTTCTGGTTACAACTTCTTTTTCTGTTCTCTGATCATGATTTATGTCTCCTGTTTCTTGGCTCTGGTTACATGTATTATTTTTGGTTTAGGACTTACTGCTCTTTTCTCCGACCACCATTCTCGCTAAACGTTTTTATTTAATTATTCTCTTTCTGGTTACGACCCCGCGTGTATTCTAACTCCTCCATGTCACCACCTGGTTCCATTTTCTCTCAAAACTGCTGCCACCCTGCATGTGAAGCACACTGGCAGGCAGCAGAGTTGGACAGATCGCTGCCTTGTTGTTATACTGTAGTTCTATTTAAGGAAGAAGATGGCCGGCCACACCTTATGACACCGAGGAGTGCTGGACCCTTATACTTTCCCACTTTTTGGATGTACCCTTTGTCACCTTTCAGGAGACACCAACACAACCCCCTGGACCCTTTTAAGTGTTGTTGAGAAAACAGTAAGACTTAAATGCCTTAAAGAGGCGGTCGAGCCCCTGAAAGTAGTGCAGTGGTACCCTCCGGCCCCCATGGCCGTGTTAATGGATGGAAGTGGTGGCCCCCCACCCCAGATATTCTGATTAGGAATCATCAGACTAACGCATGCCCTGCTGCTCTTTTGGTGCCATTGATCCATTCACCCTAACGTAAAGAGTAACTGCTTCATAAGAAGGTTCCAGGATACCAAGAGTAATTCTTCAAAAACATGATTTACTTTTTTCTTTTCATTTTTATTAAACTGAAGTCAGCAGCAGAGTGTATAAACCAGAAGTGTTTGCTGATCTGTACAAACAGCAGCCTTGTTTTCCATGACAGTCGCACTCTTTGCTAGCCACGGAGCACAGGCATGTTAAGAGCCTGCAAAGGTCAGTAAACAGAGGCCGAGTGATATAAGGGGCCAGCATCTGAAGACCGCCAGAGAAGTCGAAGAGCAGACGAGCAGGTAGGCTCCACTTGTGAGGGGTAAAAAGACATGGGAATTGGACTTCTGTTAGGTTTAGGGCATCAAATGACTTTTAACAAGTTTCGATAATTCTGTACTGTGAGTTTTCACTCCATGTGATTGTGCAGTCCAGGATGTGCTCCTTCATTACACTGGCCTCGGTGCGCTTTGAACATGAAGGTGTGGTCAGGCTGTGGAAACTCCTGTCGTTCATCTAAACGTCTCGGTCAGGGCAGACTTGCTTGTCTTCTGGACATTCTTTGCCACAGAGATTGTCCGTTCCATCAACTAGTGAAAAATATAGAAACAAGAAAGAAGACCATGGTGACCAAAGCCCACACATCTGTGCAGTTTTTGCACCTGCTTTGCTGGATGTTCAAGGTGTTGGTGGGCACAAGGCAGGAACCACCTTGGCACCAGTCCAGCACAGGATGCCAGGCCAGCTGGGATATGGAAGGAGAACAGAGACAGGAACGTAGATGAATTTAGTAGAGAGCATTTGGGACGTGAAGCGCACTAATCAGCACAGGTTACACCAACAGCACTGAAGGAATATTCCTGGCATTTTAAATGGGGACTCACTTATTGGTCCAGCATCATCATACTTCCACACAGGCACACCATGTCAGTGTTATTGCCTCTGTCTTCTGCACCTTTTAGTATGACAACACTACGTTCCCTTTATCTTCATACAAACGTTATCCTCTCACATTTGTAATTCTGGTGTCCTTTTCTGTTTTGCAGGTTCAGCGGACAGCTTTATCTCCTTACAATCCTCCGAGCTTGGGTCCGATCCCGACGGTGGTGCCTTAACGTGGACTTTGCATGTTCTCCTTTTGGTCAGGTGAGTTTCTTTAGTTTTTCACCCCCTATTGACAGACACGTTCCAATATGAGCACCTCTCCATGTCAGTGTGCCCCCCTGGGTGATTTCTTGTCTTTTCACAATTTACCACAATTCAGGTTATGGTGAGGGGAGAACAAAGCCAATATTGGCAGCATCAGGCACACAGCAGGAGCCAATTATGCAGGACTATCTCTCCATATTCTGGTGGGCTGTCTGAATGGATGGAGCCAAGGCAGCTGCCCATGACCATCTGGTGTAAACTTTAAAGGGGCATGAAGTGGGTGCAGGCTATGGCGGGAGGGTCTCACCTTGCATCATCATAGCCAACTGCAAGCCGATTATAGAATTAAAGATGAGCTTTGAGACGTGTTGTTCCATGTAGATGCGGTGGACTGGCACCCTGTGTTGGCTGGGATTGGCTCCAGCAGACCCCCGTGACCCTGTAGTTAGGATATAGCGGGTTGGATAATGGATGGATGGATGGATGGATGTTCCATGTAGGATTATCTGTTCTCAAGAAACACGTCGTTGGTGGTAAAAGGTGCCCTCTGCTCTACTATGGCACCCTACAGGGTGATGTGGGTCCCCGTAGAACCCTTGATTACCAAACAGTCAGTTCTTTCTTGGCTGGGTTCTTTGCATCTGAGATTAGCTCTTTGGGCTTTAAAAACGTTCCTAATATGTGAACACAACAGCAATCTTTAATGTATGGTAGGCTACCTAGCAGGACACGACAGACCAACAGAACCTGATTGTATGCAGCGAATGGCCTTTAAAAATCAGAAAAGCATTGCTTTTTCATAAATCTCTTATCATCTATTTATGGCTATTTACAGTATGGAGTCTGTTTTGGATCTACATAAATAAAGGATCTTTTGGGAACCCTCATGTGGATGGATCTTATGGGGACCTAAAATGGTTCCCCCTAAGGAGGACCACGCTGGCTTCTTTATTTTTAAGAGTGTGAGAGGCTTCTATTACTGAGATTGGGATGTCCGTGCTTAGCTAATTTTCCTGATGCTTGTCAATATCAGGTGTAACCAGTAGGGTGAGCCACTGAGCCCCAAACTCCAGACACCAATACACCCAACACAGTTCCAGGTTCAAATAAAGGAGTTATTTATTAAACACGGTACCTTTGCAAGTCAGCAAGATCTAGTTCCATAACCACAGATAAGAAATCGCTCTTTCCTCTCCTTCTGCTCATTCCAGGTGAGTGTCGACCTCCACCTCCCGACTCTTACCCACCTTGAGGAGATCAAGCGGGTTCTTTTATGTCTGACCCAAGAGTGCCGGTTCTACCACATTGTATTCAGGTAGCACTTCTGGGTCCGACTCCTCCTTTCTGTAGCACCCCCTTGGCGGACCTCCAAGACACCCAGTAGGGCTCTCCTTTGGAACTACAACTCCCATGTCAGCCCATGGATGCACACCTGGGAAATCCACCAAAGGGATGCTGCCCTCTAGTGTACTGGGGAAAGAATTGTCCTGGATAGACAATCTCCCCCTGTTCATCCATTATGGCCTACTGGCCAAGAAAGGCAACAGCAACCAACCCAGACGCCTGTACATCCTCGTCTTTCCATTATGGCCTCACGTTCAGGCAAGGATCCACCCTCAACCATGTCCATCCACCCAGGCACCTACACAAGATTACTAGTTTTCTTCACATTTGGTTCTATAGGTTTGTGTCATCTGTGACATTTCCCTTCTTTAAATTCTACACATTGAAATTAAACGGGGTGCCTCAAAGCCCTAGAGATCATCTGTGTGGACTTTGCACATTCTGCCATTTCTTTTATCACCCCATCCTACTGGCGTGTTTGTGACGTTAATCCAGTGTGAGCAAGTGTGGCTCTCTGCCCTGAGACAGACCTGCACCCAGTGCTGCTGTGACCCCAAACAGGACTAAACCAGTTAGATGTGCTGCAACAAAATGGTCTCAAGAGTCAGGTGGAAGGGAAAAGCGAGACATTTCCAAAGTGTCAGGGGTCAACACTGGGGCTGTAAATGTAAAAAGTCGCGCCACATATTAGCACACTGTTAATACGGCACCCGCAGGCAGAATGAGAAGAGGCAATGGAGGTAATGAAAGAGCAGCTAAGCTGAGATTTGCAACTAAATGATGTGCCTGAGGATGTCACTCGACGAGCAGCACTTTGTTTCTCAAATAAACACATCGCATTGTGTCGCAGTAATTGAATTTCAGTTTACCACATGCAGGAGGCACAGATGGCCTTCTCTAAGAGTGCCACCGCAAAGTGCTTTCTAATGCAATTTTTGTAACATAAAATATGGAAGATGGCATCTACTTGAAATGAAAAGTCAAGAAGAAAGTACTTGAAAAAGTCTTGGGGGGAGAGAATGAAGTACAACATTTACAAAGCAATGAGCTGCGGTCAAAAACATTTGAGAGCCAAGAAGAGACGACCAGAAGGGGAACACCACAAAGCCACGATGGACAGAGTGGGACACTTTGAACTGACATCACTGTTGTGTTGGTGCCATAGGTGCACATTGGCAGTTTATCGGTATCAGGCGAGGTTTGATTTCTGGGCTTTGTAACGGAATTGTGGACAGGATTTAGTAATGGGGGATAGTCAAGGCAGTTGCTTCTCAACCCTGAAACAGAGAGGTGATTTGCTGGATTCTAGAAATCATAAGACGCCACAGACTTGCATGTAAGAATCTCATGGTACTAAAATGTACAGATGACAATAAGCTCGTACTTGAATACTGAAGCCGGACACGAGGTATGGAAAATTATTCATGTCAAAGTTAAATGCGCTACGTGCCCATGCGTTACATTTGAACGTAGTTAACATGTCGGGTTGCTTTTAATTTTAGCACAATATTATTGTATTAAAACCTCACACTGGTTCCACTCCATCTGGACTAGTGTGGTGCCGAGGTGTCACCCATTGCAAGACTAAACTCGGGTCCTAATCTGGGATCCTCAGTTGGTTTGTCATGTGGTGGGCGCGGCAATGCGCTGTATCAGCGTGTGTTCCTAACCTCTGTAACAAGAATGACCATTAGACATTGCAAAGCCACCCGTATAATTTTTCCCGGCTGCAAAACAGTTGCAAAAACATATTTGAGTACATAAGATCGAGTCCAAAACAGAACTGCCTCTCTAGACACAAGATGGCAGCTTTAAAGGTCAGTGGAGGAAGTGATGTCATCAGGACCGGAACCAGAAGTGATGTCATTGGCTGCCCCAGAGCCGGGCGGGATTTCCCTAGAATGGTCTGCAAAAGATCGAGAGGGAAAATTAGTGCACTTCGCCATCCCCTGGTCCGGTGTGGAATCACATGTACTCGAGCCCTTTAGTTGTCTCCTAAACACACACGTGTGACGACTCTCTATCCAATAATTTAAAACACATCAGCTGAATGATCAATTGTTTTCACTACGGCATGTAGTCAGTTTAAAATGCAACACAAAAGTGTACTGCATTTTCATTCATGTCCAAGGATAACGTGTCATCACGAAAAAATAAAGCAGACGTATTGCATTTTGCTTAGTGGTGGCTCCACGTGTACTGCATTGTGATTGGAGGCTGCACTTAGATAGATAGATAGATAGATAGATAGATAGATACTTTATTAATCCGAAGGGGTAATGCCAAAACTAAATAGAATGAAATGACCAATCAGCATCAAGAGGTGTCCCAACCATGAGTGTGTTGTACTTAGAAAGAAGGCCAATGGGGAGTTGATAAGGCCGAGGACCACCACCTTATTGAATGGGTGGAATTGTAGTTGACAATTTCATTCTCTTGTGTTTTAAAAGAAATGTAAAACTACAGTACAGTATATATCTGGTTTTCACAGATGGTATGAATAAAGAGCTGTGAAGAAGCCAAACTTGATGACACTAACAAATGTGCAGCCACAAACAGAATGAAGAGCAGGTGGACATTGTACTTAGTGCATCACATTGTTTCTTTCCATATGTTCTCGTTTTGTCCAATACCTAAAACGTTCAGTCATTACATGAGCCACGTAAATGTGCAGCCTGTAATCATCAACGATGTACGCAGTAAACAAAGGGAATGACAATTCAGTGTTTATTGCTTTTGATCTAAACTCTCCAAAGCTTTGTAATGGTACAAGATTACAGATAAAAAGCTTTACATTTAAATCTGATTAAAGCTGCCATTTTCAGAGGATCTGCCACAGAGTGAAATTATATTTATACTCACAATTCCTACTAATTAAATGTTAGACTTCAGAAGGACACAGTTTCCTCTACAATTATATTTTGCAATAACCAACAACAAAAGCCAGGTCAACTAGAAAAAGTAAGAATTGATCTACGGCAGGAATGTTTTACTGATGGACAATCATATGGAGTTTGGTTAAGTGAATGGAAGTAATAATATTAACAAAAAACAAACAAGAAAACAAAAGCACAACAAATATGGTATATAGAAAAGCACTCTGTCACTTACCTAGTACTTGTGATTCATCCATTTAGCCCTCCGTACTTTAACTAAGGCCCACCCGGATAACACAGCTGGAAGAACATAAAGAAGAAGAAGAAGCCAGTGAGACAGAATTGGCAGTTTTGTGGTCGATTTATATTTGCAGTGGGGCAATTCTTGCTTAATCCATGTACTGTAGTTTGCTTTTTTTTATTTTCAGGCAGGAATTACAGCTAATCTTGAATTACTTTTGTGCAGAACAAGTAGCAAATCAACAGCGACCTTCTGTTGCTCTGAAATACTGACCAGCAATTCATATGAACATGACAAAGAGAAAAGGCGAGAATCACAAGTGGAAACCCATGGCCTGTCAAGGCAGCATTTGTGCCCGACTTTTTCATGACAGGGAGACACAATACAATACAATTTATTTTTTTATAGCCCAAAATCACACAAGAAGTGCCGCAATGGGATTTAACAGGCCCTGCCTCTTGACAGCCCCCCAAGCCTTGACTCTCTAAGAAGACAAAAAGGGGAAAAAAAAAAAAAAAAGGAAGAAACCTTGGGAAAGGCGGCTCAAAGAGAGACCCCTTCCTAGGTAGGTTGGGTGTGCAGTGGGTGTCAAAAAGAAGGGGCTCAATACAATCCAATCCAATACAAAGAACAGAACAAATCCTCAATCCAATAGAACAGAAAAATATTACAAGGACAGAGCAGAGTTCAACAGTAGAGGATATCATATAATATGATTTGGAAAGAACTTGCGTTTGAGTCTTCACCTGTCTGTCTGTCTGTCTGTCAGGCCATCAGATCAAGTGCTCATGACGCTGACCTGCCACCCTGTGGGACCCTTGGTACAGGACTTCACCTTCTTGTGCTGTCCGGTTATGGGAACTGACAGTGTAACTCTGTACTTGTAAAGGTCACTGAGAAGCCATGATGTGTAAACTAAAATGTTTTTGCTGGTCTTGCAGTGATGTTGAGCTTTTGTGATTTCCGGGCCCTTGAAACTCAAAATAGGCTTTAAAACACAAAGTAGTGAAGGCCCTGAAACTCAAATCAAGGCTTGCAGTTTGTACCCTCAAGCAGCCCATTCCAATTAATTAGGGCTACTGATTAATCGCTGTTAATGCATGCGATTAAAGTGCTAAAAATATCTGCAATTAAATTTTTTAATGCAACACCTAAATGTATTCATTTAATCCGAATGTGTGCGACACACTGTTAATGAAGCAGTGCCAAATAAATCCAAGTCTATTAATAGCAGTAGCAGGTCCTACATTGTTTCTTGATAATGACCTTTATAATGAGCCACCGTGAAAGGAAATGTGAAAACACAAACTGTCATCTGACTGTGACGATAAGCCGCTGATGTCCCGCTCCTCCTCTCGATGAGGGATACAAACTTGAAGAACATGCAGACATTGACTACAAGCTACAGGAGGATAAACACTCAGTCCTGGCGCCATTAGCTTTAACATCCTGGCCACTACTGTCCCTTGCAGTGTTGAGGGTAACGCGTCAAAAGTCGCTGCGTTAGTGGGCAGATTACTTTTAAAGTAACAAGTAACATAATGAAATATTTATTTTAATGAAGTAAACATACCAGGGTTAAAAATAAAAAGGACATTAGTTACTGCGTTGCCACTGAAGATTATTCCTGCCACTCAAAAAAATAATTATATAATAATAATATATATATATTTAATAATAATAATATATATTATTACTGTGTTATTTCACAGAAGTATTGCCTGCTAGGGCTGAAACATTACGCATGCGGATTGGAAACGGCTACTAAGGGAGCGGTTAAGCACACGTGTATCGAGCGATCAGGTGAAAAAGAACTGAACCAAAGTTAGAGGAGGGCATTTGATCCTGCATGTGTTGAGGGGGTACATGTAATCTTCCCACTTTAGGGTCCCAACTGATTGGCACAGCACTACTGGGTGGGGTGACAAGCAAACATTTTGGGTGTACGCCAGTCCTTTGAAGAGCTCAATCCAGTAATGGAAACCTGTTAATAAAGTGTCAGCTTAGTGTAAATATCCAGTTATGTGCTAGAGACGTGTTGAAACAGTGTGATCTGGTGGTGCAGCGGCCAGTGGTCAAGAGGCCAGTGGTCAGACCTTGAACCTTTGGGAGCTCACGTTGAGGGTGGAAAAAGGGGATGGATGTTATTTACAAAACAGCACGCGAAGGACTAAACATCTTCTCTTAATGAGGAGTAGTTTGCCATTAGATTCTGATTTAAAATTAGCTTAGTGGAGTTCATGTACCTCCGTACCCAATGCCAGAACTAAGAAACGAAAGGCTTACAGTAAGGAGCACTAAAAGGTGCAGAATAAAATGAACTGCACTGAGTCCTGCTTTATGTTCTCGTCTTCATCAGGAATGGAGTAGTAACGAATGTTACAGTATTCTTTATTCTCTTTGTCCAAGGAAATAGATTTATTTTGATTACAAGTATTGGTTTCATATCTCTGCTAGAAGGAAAAGTAACAATATTTTTCACATCTAATTATTCCATAAACTCTCGTGGTCTTCATCATAATTTAGCTTACAAGTTGCTTACAAGCTCAACTCAATTTATCGATATTGCTGATATTTATTTAGAGGTTCTGTTTTGCTGATGTTGCTTCTTCTTATAATTTTAAGTTTATTATAAGTATTGAACAGTTTTTCTTCTTATGTCAATGAAATGTATTTTTTTTTCCTGTGTCGCCTCCCGTCGAGCACACCGAGTGGACAGGCTCTCTCTGTTGTTCCTGGAAGCCATCCATAACTTCTGTGTCCTTCAATCTGCCATTTCAGTTTTCGAAGATGAACTCCAAACAATGTGTCCTGATATGTGCGGCTGCCATTTGGCTCCTCGTGCTGGCTGCCCGGACTGAGGGTGGGGTGACCTTTCATCCACCAGTGAAGGACAAGTCAGAAGGACAAAAAAAGGTGAATCCTTTCAGTGTGGGCCTTTATGTTCTTCACACTTCTCCTTCCCTCTTCACTTGTAGCACTGGACTCTCATTATATCACCGACAACAACAATCACATTTTGTGTTTTAGAAAACCAACCCCAAGAGAACAATTGAATCTGCATTAGCGGTGGACCCACTGGAAACCATGGGGGACCCCACAATACACAAGGTAAGTAGAGAGGTTCACTGGCTAACCCAACATTCCCAAATCAGATTTGTCCAATTCTAAATCACGGGGGCTGAAGCCTCTCCTGGCAGCACTGGCACAAGACAGGATCAGACATGGACAGAGTGCCAGTCCAACTCACGCACACATCCATAACTCAGTTGCCAATTAACCAAATGCAAAAGGAGAACTTGCAAACTCCACTGTCACCAGAGTGCTAGATCTAAGGCAGCAGTGCCCACCACTACCCCTTGTGCAGCGTTCAAAGAAATGCCACTCTCATTACCTTACCTGCTAGAGTTTGGCTCTCCTCCATGTTCTGAATTCTCATTTTCAAACAAACAGTTACAGGGACTTCAGAACTGGCCAGTAGTGTGAAGTCCAATCCAGCCTAGTGTACACTTACACAAACACATACCAACACTGGGGCAATGCGACATACTCATTTATGGGATGTTGAAGGAAACAGTAAAATGGCAAATCAAGGGGGTGAGATGGTCATCACTGCATTCTGTTAGGCAAATACTATCAGCTGGAGTGGAAGTTTCAGGCAGTTGAGTTAATCTCACGTTGGCATTAAATGGCCTTCTTTAACCAAATTGAGGGCTCATACTTTTTTTTTTCTGAAGGCCTTTTCTAGTTAGGTTTAGCTGCTTTGTGACAATATAAACTGCTCAAAAAAATTAAAGGAACACTTTGAAAACACATCAGATCTCAATGGGAAAAAGAAATCCTCCTGGATGTCTATACTGATATAGACTGGGTAATGTGTTAGGAACGAAAGGATGCCACATCGTTTGATGGAAATGAAAATGATCAACCTACAGAGCCCTGAATTCAAAGACGTCCCAAAAATCAGAGTGAAAAAATTATGTGGCAGGCTAGTCCATTTTGCCAAAATTTAATTGCAGCAACTCAAAATTGTACACAGCACTTTGTATGGCCCCTGTTTTCTTGTATACATGCCTGACAACATCGGTGCATGCTTCTAATGAGATGACAGATGGTGTTGTGGGGGATCTCCTTCCAGATCTGGACCAGGGCATCACTGAGCTCCTGGACAGTCTGAGGTGCAACCTGGTGGCATTGGATGGACCAAAACATAATGTCCCAGAGGTGTTCTATTGGATTTAGGTCAGGAAAGTGTGGTGGCCAGTCAATGGTATCAATTCCTTCATCCTCCAGGAACTGCCTGCATACTCTCACCACATGAGGCCAGGAACTGTCGTGCACCAGGAGCCACTGTACCAGCATAGGGTCTGACAATGGGTCCAAGGATTTCATCCTGATACCTAATGGCAGCCAAGGTGCCTTTGTCAAGCCTGTAGCGGTCTGTGTGACCCTCCATGGATATGCCTCCCCAGACAATCATTAACCCACCACCAAACTGCTCATGCTGAATGATGTTACAGGCAGCATAATGTTCTCCATGGCTTCTTCAGACCCTTTCACTTCTGTCACGTGCTCAGGGTGAACCTGCTCTCATCTGTAAAAAGCACAGGGCACCAGTGGTGCATCTGCCAATTCTGGTATTCTATGGCAAATGCCAATTGAGCTCCCCGGTGCTGTGCAGTGAGCACAGGGCACAGTAGACATTTGGGCCCTCAGGCAACTCTCATGAAGTCTGTTTCTGATTGTTTGGTCAGAGACATTCACACCAGTGGCCTACTGGAGGTCATTTTGTAGGGCTCTGGCAGTGCTCATCCTGTTCCTCCTTGCCCAAAGGAGCAGATACTGGTCCTGCTGATGGGTTATGGACCTTCTATGGCCCTCTCCAGCTCTCCTAGAATCTCCTCCATGCCCTTGAGACTGTGCAGGGAGACACAGCAAACCTTCTGGCAATGACACATATTGATGTGCCATCCTGGAGAAGTTGGACTACCTGTGCAACCTCTGTAGGGTCCAGGTATCACCTCATGCTACCAGTAGTGACACTGACTGTAGCCAAATGCAAAACTAGTGAAGAAACAGTCAGAAAAGATGAGGAGGGAAAAATGTCAGTGGCCTCCACCTGTTAAACCATTCCTGTTTTGGGGGTCATCTCATTGTTGCCCCTCTAGTGCATCTGTTGTTAATTTCATTAACACCACAGCAGCTGAAACTGATTAACAACCCCCTCTGCTACTTAACTGACCAGATTAATATCCCATAAGTTTCATTGACTTTATGCTATACTCTGATTAAAAAGTGTTCCTTTAATTCTTTTGAGCAGTATATATCAAGATGACCAGCACTAACACAGCACTCCTGTTATGACTGGGAATCCCATACCACTTCCAAAAATGCCCACTACAGGGAGAAATCCCATCAAATCCTGGCTAGATCAAAAAGAGCCATGGAGAATCTTTGTGAAATAAAAGATTTATTAAACAGGGAAGATCTGTAGAGAGCAAAAAGAGAAAAAAAGAGTTGCCAGCAAGATGAACATAAGTCTCAAATAAGAAATCCCAAGAATAGCTGAAATACAGAGTGAAATGTCAAAAACTACACACAATTCACAAAAAGCTCAACAACTCACCATTCCTACACAAATTCAAAATGAACCGCCAGGGCCTATGGGGGACCCTCCAGATTTATGGGGTGGAATTTCTGGCAGCCCAGCCTCTTGGGGACCACCCACAAAACACATGGAACATAGCACAGGCGTATAGCAGACAATAAAACAAAAGTAAAATGACCATACCGTAATGTCTCCAAATTAAACAAAAAAAGACATAAAACAAGACTTTGCACCCCAGCCGTGGCTAAGATAAAACAAGTCCTTTCCAAGTGTTAATTTTATTAACGCGTAACTGCAGTGAAAGGTTCAATATAAAGTAAAGCTCCAATGAACCAAGATAAACGCCAGAAGTCATTAAATGCCGTAGTGAGCATTAACTGGCGTCTTCAGAGTCCTCTAGCAAGCAGTATTGAGGTGTCAAGGATGCTGCCCTTGTAAGTCTGAAGGCTCAGCAGAGGAGGAGCAGCCATTAGCATCACCGCCACAGAGGCACGATACATTGAGGCTCAAATATCTATGCAGGGTTTTTGAAAGTGAAACAAGCAAGATGAGAAGTTGTAATGCACTTGTATCTGTCGTTCAATTGTATGCTTACAGGGTCAGATTATGGTGCAATTCTTACTTCCCTGTGCTAATCAACAGCAGTATGTCACACTCTGCAGCACCACAATTAGTGAGTAGAACTTCCTTACCTCAAAATGTCCGTCTTCCTTACCTGAAAAATCTCAGAGCATATCCGTCATAGTCTTGGAGTAATCAATTCTATGTGGCAGCAGTTCTCAAAACCCTTAACCTCCTGGCTGAGATTGATGGCCTTCTTTTAACTTTCTTGGCATTAACTCCAAGTGTAGCTCGGGCTCGGAATTCTATGTAAATACGGTTAGGCCCGAGTCAGACGCAGGGTGATGTGTAATGATGTGCTTTACAGAGTTCATCCCGAATGATCATGGGACAATATGTGGCTGCTTTTCAGTAGATGAAATAACATCATGCTGCTGCTGCGCTGCAAAAAAAAAAAAAATCGACTATTTCTGTGTTCTGCCACTTTTTGGTAACTCATCAATATTCATGATGGGGGTGGAGCCTTCAACTAAAAAAAAAAAAAAAAAAGGGGCAAATGAAAAGTCGTAAAGCCAATTTCAGAAAACTCCAAATGAAACTCTGCTTGAATTGAACAACAGTAATGACGTGAAATGGCCATGAAACTGACAGCTGTTTGGTGAATTCCGACCTTCCAAGTTTCCATGATGTTTCTGTTTGCTGTCGGCTTCATACTTCTGCTAACAATCCTGCACTTCCTCATTGCCCATTTATGGGTAACCCTGGTCTAAAGAGGTCTGTTGATCCTGATTATCTGGACTATTTACAGTGTGGTCCAGATCTAATTATGCAGATCCAGATCGTCTGGATGACTGATTTATGTGGGGATGATTCCAGTTTGGTGCAAAGACGATTCTTCATGTCGTCAGTTTGCACAAGTTATAGTGTAATGAAAATTGCATAATTAGATCTGGACCACCCTATACAACTATTTACGATGGTAGTCTGGAGGAGGAAATAGTTGTTGAAACAAACCGCTATGCTTAGCGGTGTCAGAAAAGTCACAGTGGCTGTCAGCCTGTTACTGTAGATGACAATTTTTTTTTTTAGGGGCAAAGTGGATAAACCAGTCCAGAGACAGTACTGGTCCACAAACTTGGCTGTTGCAGATGCCCATTTTTGGCAAAGTTATGAGTGAGTGTGGTTTTTCATTCATTATGATATCCCTGCATTTCACTACTAAATGATGACGCCAATCACCCAGCATCAGAACTGTACAAACTGTGGGATGTGTATCAAGCAATCATGTGAAATATACTGAAGATGTTCACAATCATGACATTTGTATTGAGGAAAGTCGCATGCGGTTCAAGGGAAGGCTATTGTGGATAAAGTCCATCGCATTCAAATGGGCACAAGTTTATGTGAAGTTCTACATGGTGTATGGAGCAAGCTCTGGGTACACTTGCAATTCGATACTTTACACTGGTAAAAGGGCCAAATGGGATGGCAAGTGCAGTCAATGCGGCTTTGCTAAATCATCTGTGCTGGCACTGGAGGACCTTTTGCTTGGCCAAAGTTACTGTATAACAACACAGCTTCAATATCAATACATCAGCTAAATTGCATGAGATTTTACTTCAAAGGAAAACGGATACTTATGACATTATATGACTGAACCGCCATGATATACCAGAGAAGTCTCATCGCATAAACACATCAAGCAGTATGGCGTAGTGGAAGCACAAGACCGACCTCTGCCTCGTAAATGCTGTTCATGAAGCAGCAACTATCAGTGCTTGCGTCGGGGGAAAATGTGGAAGTCACAAAGCCTTGTGCTATGGCAGGTTACAATAACACAACAGGCAGTGGCGATGTGCCAGTCAGACTCTGATATTCTACCTGGTCAGGTGCAAGCAGAAGAAAAACTGTTACAAAAATCTTTCGATGTCTGTTTGAACACCGCCGATGTGCGTTGGTGACGGTTTCAAAACATGTCACATGAAGCCCATGTGCTAACTTTACTTCAGCAGACACTGGACATACCTTTCCAACTGGGATTATGTTGACATTTTGGTACTGGCATGTTTCCATTACACATTACACTTTTTATTGTTGGAAATAATTTCAGCACATTTTGCCCGTTTTTCCTGCAAGCCTATTCTATCATAACCAAGAACACGGCAGGGTCCACACCAGAATGAGCACCGGTCCTCTGCAGGGCATAAAGTGCTTGTGTCCCGCTTTGGTCATCACTACTACACTACTCTGGACCACCACTCACACCAAAGCTTTTTGTGGGTTTAGTGACAAAGCTGCCTTTTTGAATTTTGAACAATCGATGCTAATCAAACAGCCCTGACAGACTGAATGGCCTCCTCTTGTTCGTCTAACTTTTGGTTTTTTGGCATGAAGAGAGAGCAAAGGAGGCAGAAGCACAGAGGAACAATGTTCTTCACATCTTTTATTTTTATGTCTGTACTTTAGGAATGCCGCCTTTCGAGTAATGAGGCCTTCGCATATGAGGATGCGCTGAAGCACCTTCTGGAAGCATTCATTTGTCACTCAGGGCAAGGTGAGCATTTCTTGATTTGGCAGGATGTCAGCATCAACAGTGGCCATTGCCATGTGAAAACAAGGTGGGGTGTCCTGATAATTTAAAAAAAAAAACAACAACTGCTGAACGGTTCTGATGATGTGCCATCCTGTAGGTTAAGTAAATCATGACTTGGTTTTGTATTGCATGCAAATTACATTTTTAGTTAAGTGTGTGTGTCTACCCAGCCACTGACTGGCATCCCACCCTGGGTTCGTTCCTGTTTTGCTGTCAGATGCCATAATGAGGTACCAACGCCTGATGACACTAAAAAGGATAAGTGACCGAGAAGATGGATGGATAAATAACAAAGAATACATTGAATTTCTGGTTATACATTCTTACTGTTAAGAGTTTAGATGAAACAAAATGTCACACTGAAAGAGTAAT
Source organism: Polypterus senegalus (assembly GCF_016835505.1). Taxonomy (NCBI): domain Eukaryota; kingdom Metazoa; phylum Chordata; class Cladistia; order Polypteriformes; family Polypteridae; genus Polypterus; species Polypterus senegalus. Next base: position 71,865,801 of record NC_053166.1, on the reverse strand, counting down.
ATTTAAAGAATTACACCAGTGGGCTCACAGGCTTTACTGCAGCAGCACAGCTCTAAGTTAGGTGTGTCCAAAACTGTTTATTTGGAAGGCCTTTTCAGGGACGACAAAATGTCCATCAAGTGCTTTGACCCGTCCAGCTCACATACAGGGTCATTAGAGTGCGCTCATTTGGCCGACGCTCTGAGATTTGATTATCGGGTTCAAAAGCAAATTCACTCCACGCCCCATCTCAACATGGTGCCTAAAGAAAAGTCAGCCAAAATGTCCTCAACAATATCTGTTCTAATGCTTTCTAGTTACCTAGTATCTAGTTCTAGCTACCAAGTAGTGTGATAGTCAGACGCTTTAGGGACTTTCAAAACTCGACTTGATGATATATTAGAAGAATTGAGTAAATAGGACTGGCAAGCTATGTTGGGTTGAATGGCCGGCTGTCATCTAGACTGTCCTAATGTTTTCTAAATCAGCACAAGTCTATAAGTCCCACATCTTAAAAGATATTTTGTCAAATTTAATGTTGTAGTTAAGTCATTACTGGCACAAATATCTTCACCACTCATTCACTCCCAGAGACCTTCACTGCACTTTTTGCTTTTTAAAAGTTGTTTTAGAAGAACTAAGAGGAATGTGAGGGAAAAATCATTACATACTAAGACGATACAAAAGGTACGTACCACTGATGAAGTGCTGGCCCCACAGCCCCTGGACACTGGACCGTGGACCTCACACACTGCATGGAGTCTTGCATGTTCTCCCCGTGTCTACAGAGGTGTTCCATTTCTCAAAGCCGTGCATGTTGATTGGAAATTCCCGTTGGTGTTGAATAGATAAGTATGACTTGAGGTGCTCTGGCAGAACACCCAGGGTTGGTCCCTGCTTTGCACCGTATGTTGCCATGATGGACACCAACTCCATAAAACTCCTGTAATAGACAAGTGCTTTTGAGCAGCCCTCATTATGAACGGGTAATATTAAAGAATGTCTAAAAACAAAGCTGCAGAGTTTTAAACTCCTATTTACTTAACAGGTGTAATTTAAGACGTTTGGTGCAAAGCTGACCAGATAGCTACAAGCTGCTGGAATGGCCAATGGACTGTCATAATCGTGTCAAACTCCTCGCCCACTGATGTTCCAATTTTTATTTTGTTTTCCAGATCTCGAAGACTGAGCTCAGCATGAACTTGCACAGTTAGAAGAATCCTCGCCCTACTTTTAGTCAAAAAACAGTTCTATTAAAGCATTGAGAAAGCACCTGGGTGACATCTGTCTGTGTGCTACGGTGGGGTCGACGGAGACCTCACATAGGGGACAAGGCTTCAGCCACACATGTGCACCACATTTACACAAAGCCCGAGAAACTCTGTTAATGCTAGACCTGTAATATTAAATTGAAAAGAAAGAAAGAAACACGTCAAGAGATGTCCTGGCTTGAATTCATTACACGAGGGGTCGCACCCAAAGCAGTTCATTACCTGAGCTGTGTTTGTTAGATTTTCTTTATATGCCCAATTTTTTTTCTTTACATTATTCTTTTATTTCCTGCAATACAATATATTCTTTGGCTTCTTCTTACCTGGTAGAACAGTGACACACTGACTTTGCGGACGTCTGAGGGGGTGTTGCATTCATCCAGTTTTCAACCGCATTTCAGATTCTCTTTTTAAAGCCAGACTTTCAAATCAATTTAATTCCTTGTGGTTTTTCTTTAGAGTGGTAATAATTCAAAATTCTTTTAAAGAGAGTTCTTGACTGGTAATGTTAAAGAACAAAAAGTGCAGTTTTTTGCTAAACTTAAGCAATAATTTGTGTAGCTTCCCGCAGCAGTGTAGTGACGGGGGATTCATTGTGAAACACCAGATATTACAAGCAGAGTGTTAAATCTGTGACTTTCAGGATGAAGTGTGGATGAGGAACAGATGAAACTTGAACCAACACAGTTTTAGCAGTTGAGAACATTTTGCTTATAGATATTCTTGTTTTGTATTCTTTAGTACCACTTGTTACAATTCTGTGTACAATGTCCTTCACGTTCACAAATTAAACACACCCAGCCCAGGCTACAAGCATTTTACAGCCAGTGATAAGCGGTCACTTTTGTTAGAGACACAGAGAAGTAGCATCATGTCTGCAACATAAAAACCGTATACAGTAGTGGCAGTAGCCAGATTTCCTTCCATTCCATTTAACTGCGACATGAATGGTGTTGTAGTTTTGTTTTCTCCCTGATAGCCACTTTTATGAGCATCTGCAGTCTGGAGAATGCGTGTTGTGTATGTTGGTGATGTGCCAAATGGCCCTGCTCTCACTCCACACTGAAGCACTGCAATCTGGACCCGATTCTGAGGCAGCTCTCCAAGCCATTTTAAAATGCAGCAGTCACTGAAGAAAATGCTTTAGTATGCCATCACCAAAAGATAAAAGACACATCCTTCTTTACACTCAAATCAACTGCAGAGAACAATGCGGGACCACTGAGAAAAAACACAAACGGTGACAAAAATCACAATGCGGACCATAAGAAATGACAATGTGGGCTTATGTGTCAGCTGACAGGACACACACAACTAAAAGAGATTTTCACTACAAGCTTACAGGGAACCCAACAGAGTGGCGGGTTTTTAAAATGTCAGAAAATAGGGGTTGGGGGAACAAAAGTGATACAAAACACCTTGCATATTTCAATATATTTTATTGTTAGTCCCATAATTTTTCCATAAAAAATGCAGAATTTAACTTAAAACATTTGCTTAAAAAGTGACATCTGTAGTGAATGTATGAAAGCTTTGTGCTGCCATGAGAAAGTCTGCCCTTAAAACGGAAAATACAAAGTAGCAGTCGGCCTGGTGATTCTGTTGCCCCTGAAACTGAACTTCAAAGCTTTCGTTAAAATTACTTTTTTTTTTGCTCTTTAGTCCTAGTTTGGTTTATGGGTACCCACTATTGTATAATATTCCACCTTTCTTGCAATATTTTTTACTGTAAATGATGTGCTTGTTATATGCCTTATATGTGCAATGACAGGGAGAAGGCAGCCATAAGTAAGCACAGCACAGTACATCAGATATGTAGAAGTATGGAGTCTACCTCGGTCTGCAGATCTTGACAAACGTTGGAGAAAGGTGGCTCATACAACACAGGGCCAAGTCCAAGTCATGAACTGCACTCCAGTACATTTTGAATTATCTCCTGTGCTTGTGATGTTGCAAACTCTTTTGCTGATTGTGGATGAAGACAGACAAAAGTTACATTTGCTATAACTATGTCTTGCTGAAATAAAGTCCAAAAACGGTAAAATAATTTGGACAAATGTGCTCAACAGAGTTGATAAGAAAGTGTACGGAGAACAACATGCAGTCAACTACACAGTTTAGTGCGTTGTGTTACAAACATTCATCCCATAGGTCCAACATCAGGCACTGGGATGCATGCAGAACTCTTCTTGACATCACTGTTTCTCGACTCACCGAGGACAGTTTAAATGATGGTTAAGAAGAAAGAAATAAACTCCTTCTTTAAGCTCAGTGCACCCAATATGTTTTTCAACTGGAAAAAGAGAAATAATTTGCATTTGTTTAATGAGCGGACCATCTGAACGACCCCCTTCCCCAAGACAGCCACAAATGATCACAGAAACATCTGAAATGCTCAGATCCCAATATGAGACTTGCATTATTCAAGCATTATGGACCCAAGTGTTTAGCAGTTAACATAACTAAGGCACCAGTGGCAGCATCAGTTGTACGTGGTTTGTTTTGTCCGTTTTGACGTGTCTAAATCAATGCTTTGGATCCGACACGGTATTAGGCAATTTTGCATGTCAGACAAATTCAGTCCCAACATACTTCAAAGGATGGTATCCAGTCTTCTCATCCTTACTTGTCTGGAAAATGTTTTTTCAGCTTAGCCCATGATGTCCATGTGGGGAAAGTGCATATTTTGTCAATTTTGAGAACTGTACCATTTTGTAGATTAGTTGTCAAGTACATTAAGAAATGCACCACTTCAAGTTCAGTCAGAAGTCATCGCTCTCCTCTGGTGTCCGACTTGCATGGTCTTGGTTTACTAGAAAGGAAACATCAGTGTGAACATTAACACAGTAGCCAAAGAGAATGACATTCAAATGGACTAAATAAATCAAAACATAGCGGGTAAATGGGAAACAGAAAAAACAGACGGCTTCTGTTAAGTTTTAAACACATTCTTTAATTTAACCTTGAGGAAACACCAACAAGAGTTGCATGGAGTACCAGCCATGAAGGTCAACAAGCATGTGACGAAGATTGCCTTGCGGGGCTTTGGACAGAGAAAGCTTGTGTCTTATAAGTTCGTAAGAGCCGAGTACTCATTCTCTGGGTGTTGGAATTCACAGCTTTGTAGGAGAGCCAAGTTTGGAAAAAAAATAATCTGGCTGTTTTGGACAGGAAACTCAGTTTATGCCCTTGACAGATGATGGGACTGCCATATTTGATCATAAGCAGCACTTTGGCAACAGTACTTTGTGTACTTTTTTGCATGCGGCTGCAAGATTTTTCTTTGACATTTAATTTTTCCAATGCATGTTATATACACTGTAGAATCTGACTGAGTCCCCTCTCTGTTTTCAACAGTCAAGCTATCTAGTGAAATGTTACCTTTTATCTCAAAATGTATAATGGATTCTTTGCAATAATATACTAATGCTGTTTTTTCCATTTGCATCCAGCAATGAGATGGAGTCATTTTAACCTTTGCTCCGGTTTTGCTTCCACTGCCACACCCAACACCACCACGAGTTCCTAGCACCAAATGTCGCATTTCTCGGTATGCTTGATTCCTAGTCTGTATTTGGAAACTTTGTCCAGTTGGTAACCACTTGGTCTCTGAAGGGCGGTCATCAGGCACACGACAAGTCTGTATCTGAAACATCTTTTCTCTGCCTGTCTGATATACTCATTTTGGTCGAGGTTTTTGCTATATACACAAAATGGAAGAAGTGTGCTTAGTGTGACTTGGACCTTGATGAATAGCAAAGTGCTGCCTACAGTTAAATATTAGAGAAATTTGAAGAAAAGGTTGTCCCCTTGCACCATAAACTAGTGCAGAGATGCGAGGAGAAACCTAAAAACCATTAAGGGCACCAAAAAGAGATTAGAGATTAACAACAGGGTCAGGGAACACTTAATATAAAGCATTTAATGTACTACATTAATTTATGACGGGGTTTGAGAAAGTCTAGTAAATTAAGCATTCATTTTAAGATGAAGTTTAGTTTGCGACATTCTACTGACAAAATAAACTACTAGAATAAAAGTGGAAATGTCGACTTTAATCTCGATATTTAGATTTTTTTTTTCTTCACTGTGTCCGTATTTTATTTTTCAACATGGCCCTAATACACTTCCGTACAAACCATATTATCAGTGGCGCCTTGCTATTATCACTAGATATACAGTAGATGCCAATCATGTTACTATGCACAAACTTTTCCAATTTCTGGCAAAACCTTCTTGCATAAGAGGATACAGCGACTACCACCATTGGATATAAAATGGACATCCAAGCACTTAAGAGTGGGAGAAATGGATCTTCACCATGATGTTAACAAGCTGGATCAATGCCACAAAATGTATAAATTGAAGTGCCTGGTTTCAAAAGCAAGCAGTTTTGGGCAGGTCCAGAATAGTGAAACACACGCTCCTTTTAAGGACTTCACACCTATCACATTAAAGCTCTGACTAATTATTTGCTTACCATGATTCAAAATGTCACTCTTGTAGGAAAGTACCCTGTAGGACAAAAATACATTCACCACATCTGAGGAGGTGTGGATGACCACGCGCTGTAGTTCTTTCCAACCACACTGTATGGTGGCAGATTCTTTCCAGTTCCTTAAACTGAGGTCACATTATGTGACTTTTTGTCAAGTGGTATTTTAGATTTACTCTTTACAGTGAAAACTCCAACCCATGTTACATTTACCGACCAAGAACCAATCTTCTAGCAAAGCCCTTTTTCTCACAGCCAATACCATGCTGCTTGACAGAGCTGGTAGTTTATAAAGGGTTAATAGCTCCTGCAAATTCATTCTGTTATGGTATGCAAAATACAAGACATCAGACAGACAAGCTTCTCTTTTTTTATTGTGAAGTCCACAGCCATTGTGCTGCATGAAGCTGCCAGCTCTGTGCAAAGGTTTAAAACCCTGGTGCATTCAGCCATAGTCTTGACCATGTTTTTGTTTATTCATTTTATTTTAGTACACGCAGTTGTGTTAAGAACAAAATAGCAGTACATCATCAGTAACCCGATGAGCCACTGTTATTAGTAGTTATGATATTTCTACAAGGCAAAATTACTTACTTGTTGAAATAGTAGGGTAATAGAAAAATAGACCTAACTATCATGATATGTATGTTGCTTGTTTTAAGTAACTGACACATTCATTGAAGTGGTAGCACTGCTGCCTCGCAGTAAGGAGACCTGGGTTCGCTTCCCCGAGTCCTCCCTGCGTGGAGTTTGCATGTTCTCCCTGTGTCTGCTTGGGTTTCCTCCAGGTGCTCCGGTTTCCTCCCACAGTCCAAGGATATGCAGGTTAGGTGTATTGGCGATCCTAAATTGTCCCTAGTGTGTGCTAGGTGTGTGCTTGGTGTGTGTGTGCGCCCTGCGCAGGGATTTGTTCCTGCGTTGGCTGGATTGGCTCCAGCAGACCCCCGTGACCCTGTAGTTAGGATATAGCGGGTTGGATAATGGATGGATGGATTGAAAGGGGCATGTTCAAAATAATTGCAGTGTGGAGTTTAATTAGAGAATTCATTCATTCTGTGAAAAAACAGATGTTATTGTCCTTTATTAAGGAAGAAGGGAAGCAAATGTTTCACACATTGTTATCCTCTTTAATAAAACCCCTGTGTGTGTCCAGGGCTCAGGGGTGTCCATGTGTGTGTGTCTTCTGGTGAAGTGTGCATGCGCGGGGCTGCGCCACGCATCGCTCTGTGCCCCGCACATGTGCACAGCACCGTGGATGTACACACACTGGAAGCTGGGCACACAGTGAATGGCCTAGCCATAGCCGCGCATGATAAGCAAATAAAGGACATCATTGCTGGGGAGAGTGCTGATTGGGTAGTCACGGCTGCGCACATAAAATCCGTTGCTGGGGAGACAAGACATACAGTAATCAGCTGCACGCCAGCACGGATTCAAATACTTGCTGGGGAGACAACACTAGAACCAGTATTCAGCCATGGTCAGTTATATGTTGCATTATCAAGAGTTACAAGTTTTTCAGATGTTGTTGTCAAGGTTGTAGATGGTCTTGAACAAGGCAAACTGTTTATATTTACAAGAAATGTTGTCTATAATGAAATTTTATAGAAAAATTTCATGACGTAAAATCAATAGAAAATTTTTCCTAAATATCTTCTTCAGATATTGTGTATTGCAGATTGTTACAAAGTTTTACACTAAGGCAATATTAATTATACTTACTGTATTGTCATATACGTTTCAATTTTATTTTTATTATTATTTTACTTTAGGCTTCTTGCAAAAATTTTTTTGACAAGAAACAGAATGACGTCAAGGTCCCTTGCCATTTAATATAGACTGTTCCCAATCATTTTTATGCACTACTGTTCTAGCGCCTGTTATTGTAACGGGCTTAATGTCTAGAAAATATATTTCCTTCTGAATTGCTAAGCTAAAATGGGCCGCTCCAAACACTGTCCAGAGGAACAACATAAGTTGAGTAAAAAGCTGACTGGAGAGGGGAAGATATATTAAAAAAAATGCAGCAAATTAAAGGAGATTCAGCTGAAATTATCTCAAATGCTTTAAAATGGTAACAAAAACCTGAAACTCATGGAAGAAAATGAGCAACTACTGTTAAAACAGATCAAAGAACAGCCAGAATGGCAAAGCTTTAGCCAATCATCACATCCAGAAAGATCTGAAATTATCTGTAAATACTGTACTGTTACAGTCAGAAGTAGTTTAATCAAAGCTAAGCTATCAGCAAGAAGTGCCTATAGAGCACCATTTTTGGGGGGTTTGGTTGAGAGAAAAAAATAAAAAAGGCATGCGCAAAATCGGTTAAAATTTGTCAAGGAACACACTGATTGGCCCAAAGAGAAATGACATAACTTACTGTAGACTGATGAGAGTAAAATTGTTCTTTTCGAAACTAGTGATCATTGACAGTACGTCAGATGACCACAGGGTACTGAATTCAAGCCACAGTGCACGGTGTTGGGCCTTTTACTGTATACCAAGGATCATGAATCAGTTTAACTACATCAAAATACATGAAGAGATTACGTTGCTGTATGCCGATGAGGAAAACGAGATGCAACTAAATATTAGTTCAGGTTTAGTTTGAAGAAAAAAAAATGTCAACACTGCTATGTTTTTGAACAGATTAATATTCTTTTTCTTTGCTTCCTGTAAAAAAAAATAATGCAGACTTCATAAAATTTGTTTAACGCTTTGATTTGGAATTAAACATGTAATGTTTTGACTACATTTGAAATATGGAAATAAAAGCTATTAAAGTATACAGTATTTCACTTTATTAACACTGCTATTTATTTGAACATGAGACATCAGACAGAGGAGGTTCTCTTCTATTTGTGAGGATCAACACGCATGTGTTCCTTATTCCCTGTTGCTGCATTCTATATACTTTCGGCTGAATGGTCATTGGCTCTCAGCTCTCTCAAATCAAAACCCCCACGATCAAAGAGAAAAAAAAAAAAAATCAGACAAACAGGTTTGATTTTATTCTAGCCAGTTGCAGACTAGTTGGTGCCAGTTGTTGGATACGTCACATTAGACGATAGGCTTTATGGGAGCACACTGCCAACAGCCTCTGAATACCTACAAGTAGGTAAAAGAAGCATACAACTAAAATCCCTGGAAAAGATAATGAATATTACATAGCCTTTAGACATTTTGCTGAAGCTCTCCACATTATTAAAACCTTAAAATTAAACTTTGTCCTCCATACAGTCTGCATGTTCCTGGAGAACCTGCATACAGTCCCTACAACCACATTCACTGGGTTAGTGGCCTTTGACCTAACATACAGGCATGCTATAGTAACAATTACCAATATTCTGTTTAGACAAAACATTTACAAAAATATTTTGTACACCATCATATCTCAGAATTTGTGCAGACAGTTCATTAGTTATCACTATGGTTATGCAGATAAAACAAGATTCTGCATTCATGTGTGCACATAAATTATAGACAGATGTACAGATATGCCTCAGTCACAACTGTCAAACCAAGCAAAGTAACTATTTTTTACATTACCAGACTATTAAATACATGACTCATTAACTCTGGTGACATCCAGAAACAGGCAAGGCACATTTATTAGGATAATGGACCTAATTTCAAGATGACCCCACAGCGAAATATGTTTTAGTCAGGCTAAGCACTGTGTGCGTTTCTTCCAAAAATCAGAGTTTTCACAAAATAACAAATCCGGAGGAAATATACATACTTATTTCAGGCCCAGAGGAAAGAAGCTCATAGCTGTCAATCTTGCCTTGGTTATACAGTGCCAGCCGTTCACATATCTTCTCCTTGGCTGGATTGATAATGATTCCATAAGGTGAAAATGATCCAGCTAGCAGTGCAATACAAGAGAAAGAAGGACCTGAATAATTTCCTGATGGTTACTCTTACATTGTCATTCTGCATCAGCTTATAAATGTTTAAAATTTTGTATCACAACTTAGGTTTTTACCATATTCAACAATGTAGCATCATTCTAAAACAGATCAAAAAAAATCTGAGGACATGGGATACTATGGTCTCACACAGAAGCCCTCCTGCTGAGGCTTCGATATTACAGGGTTATATTACACCAAAACATGGAAGTTGGTCTCTAGTCAAGTCAAGTTGGGGAGCATGCACTGGTATAATGTGTTGCCACACCCACTACACGTCGAAACAGCTCAGGATCCCGGTTGGCAACCACCCAGGCAGACATAGTCCTACCCTCCAGAAATGACCCTCTATCTGCCGCAGCCAGGTGTTATGTGGGCGACCACTTGGTCTGGTCCAGCCACTTGGGTCACCAACAGAGAGGATGATCTTATGAGCCGGATCACCTTAGGGGAAACACGCCACATGGCCGTAGTGCCGTAACTGACGCTCCCTCACAATGCAGGTAATGTGCCTCATTCGGGACTCCATGAGCAACCGCTCATTCGACACAAAGTCAAACCTACCCAAGGATTTTCTGGAAAGACACAGTACCAAAGGAGTCTAGTCTTCGTCTCAGGTCACTGGATAGCGTGCTTGTCTCGCAACAATATAGCAAGAGAGCAAACACCAGGACTCTAAAGACTTGAACCTTCAATGTTTTGCATAGATATCTTGAGCGTCTCACGCCCCTTTCCAGCAACCTCATGACCCCCCATGCTCTCCCAATCCGTCTACTGACTTCATAGGTAGAGTCACCAGAGACATGAATGTCACTGCCAAGGTAAGTAAACCTCTCAACAAGGTCAACACTCTCTAGGTCTCTAGATTAACACTAAAATGCAAATTGGTTCATATGGATTTTACAGTTTACCATGATTATGAATAATACTATTGTTACTTCAAAATAATTAAAAAGCATAAACAAATTAATAGTTTCTGTTTGAAAATATGTTCGCGGAGATGTATATTCAAACATAATAATCAGCTGCACACACAATCCAGACTGAACCAATTGAAGTGTCTTACTTTAAGTGTAAATTATTAAAGTAAGTTAACACAGTGGAAGAGCCAGATTATGGTGTATGCAGGGACTTCATGTTTAAAATATGTAATGAAATAAATACACGGCATCAACCAAACACAAAGGCATTTCCTCCCTTACCTTCCTTGCTGCCTGGTTCAACCTGTACGGAACCTCGTTCTTGCCATGTGTTAATTGATGACCCGGGAAGTGCATAGTTTTGCATGGAATTTCCCACAACTTGATGGTTTGGTATTTGATGGACAGGAGCAGCAGGGCAATTGAATGTCTGGAAAGATGAAACTTGTTGCAGTTGCAAGACAGGTCGTTCCTCTAGTGAGCTAAGGTTAGCTTTCTCAGATCCATTGGTCTTATGAACAGAACTCCAGCAGGATGATTGCTGCAAACTCTGTGGACTGCAGTATTGAGAGTAACCCTGAGATTCATCAGACTCACATGGGGTTTGGCTTGAACCTACATCCTGTAATCGATTACCACGATCATGTTGCTGTTCAGAAAATGTTGAATTCTGTGATGTTAGCGTCAATACATCAGAGGCCATGCTGGGAGCAAAGAAGGTATTTTCCTGAGGCTCCACTGAACGACGGGAGAACTGCTCTGTATTGGATTTTAAGGAAAACGATGAAGGGGGAATTGAAGATTCAGAAGATTGAGCCTGCATCAAGCTATTCACTGCAGACATTGGTCTCTCAAATTGTGAGCTTATTTCTTTTAATGTTTTATACACCTGCAAGAATACAAAGTCTTCTGTTAATAACTGGAAAATGCATTGTTAAACAGTAGAAAGCTAAAAAAAATAAGACGACCAGAAAAATGACTTCTCCAGTAAAATAAATAAAATAATTATGACCTTTTATGAATGTGCAAAAAGCCTCCACTGACTATATTTAATTTTTATTTCATATGCTAAATCTGTTCTGACTGTAAGGTAACAAAAATGTGTTCAGTAAACTCGGAATTCCTGTGATTAACACATTATTTCTTCCAGAGATGTTCGCATATGCTGGAAAGTTTCTTATATATATATATATATATATATATATATATATATATATATATATATATATATATATATATATATATATATATCCTTAAATAAAATCCGTTTTGTGCACTTGTGCAAATGTATTATATATATAAAAAAAAGTGTAACTGTCAGTATTCTAGGCTGTGCTGCAAGTTTGTGTGACTCAGTTTATCTTGGCGGTTTTGTGGTAATCTAGTGGATTAAACAAAATAACGCATCCCGGGTGATTTTTTACAACATTTAGTCCTTAACTACTTAATGTCGGCGTTTGTTGACACTCAGTGTCTACTTTTAACTTTAACTCTTTGACGTTGGTGGTCTACAAATTAATACATTTTATGTGTCAAAAACAGCGAAATGGAACACTATGAAAGATTACTTTTGAAAATTCACATCTATGAGAAATACAGTAGCATTTATTTCATAAAACAGTATTACCAATAGCATTACTGTCAGATTTATTCAAGTACTGTTTAGAAATTAAACCAAAAAACAAATCTAGAAATTACTGAAAAACAAAAATCTAAAAATTACAAATTCGTTGGTTTCAACAACATGTCAACTTTATATTCTGAAATGTACAATAATATTCCACTTCATTAGAAACAATCATTCAAATTTGTTAATTTCATGAATTATGCATTCTATTACAGCAATAACCAGTATCCATTCACTGCTGGTTTCTGACCTTTATTCATTATGGTCCGATATAGGTTTTGGTTCTAAAATGTAACAAAACTAAGATATGAAATGTATAGCGTTCCACATAAATAGTTTGATCACAAGTCTACATCTTAGTTAAACATGATAATGTAGAAAATGTCAAACATTCACCATTACTTGTTCAAACAGATTTAAAATTAATAAAAGACCATATAATGGCATCATGAACACATTCTTAGGAAAAATTAAAACTTCTAAGCTTTGTTAGGGTTACTGATTTATACACAGGGAAATCAGAATGCACTACCTCCGTCTACAATCAATTGAATTCTTGTGAAGGTTGCCAATGACTGCGCCCAAGCCTATTTTTAACTGTGTAAGCAAAAGTCCTAAGCTTGTTTTTAAGTTGTAAGTAAAAGTAACAATGGTGACTCAACAATGTTTTTTCTGTTTCCATTTAATTTTAAAACATATAGTTAAAATTAGTAGAGTGCCAATAAGTTTGACAAGTGTGGATATTTAAATAGGAAATCACTTACCTCAGATATTGGAGGCCTGCTTTTGCGAAGTTTTAAACACTGACATGCTAGACTGCACAATTCCAAAGGAATAACAGAATCACAGGCCCCTGCCATCTTGTCTAAATATTTTTTACAGATATTCTCTGCAACCTTCCTTGAGCGTTCAAAAGCAGGCCGTGATTTCAAGCTCATCTCAGGAATTTCAGCTGACTCCTCTTCCTCTTTAACCAAGTCTTTCTGTTTAGAAAAGTAAACCAATCAGGATGCAAATTGTTGCGGATCTCATTTCAAGTTAATAAGGTGCATTTCACATGATAATTCCTTCTTTGGATTTGGAGACCAAACCTAATACAGCATTTTTAGACACAAATGTCAAATTCAAATATCCATTAATATAAAATACATAAAAATACATAAATGGGAAGAAAAATATTTTAAAATCTACATCATAGCAAACTAAACTATCACACGCATACCAATGATGTACTCTGAAAAGATCACACTTTAATCAAGAAAGCTTTTAATGAACCGGGGCATCTAAATAAACAAAATAAATTTGTTAATCCCAGTGGTGCAAATTTGATCCAAGCCAGTGCAGTAAACAGACTCAGACAGAACAGGCATTTAAGCAAACATTTATTCAAACAACTAACTCTAGAGGGCAGCATATCCCAACTACTGACACAACTCTGATGGTTAACTGCACTTGATTCTACGGTTCTATCCACACAGATATCTCTTACCAGATATTTGTGATTAGACTTCCCATTTGCTTCTAATGCCTTCCGACCTGTCAGGACCTCCAGTACAACCTACAAGGGTAGAGAAAGATGATTAACAAAGATAACTGTGGCTATTGGACAAAGTAAGCCTAGTGAACAAAAATCAGAAAAATATGGGAGCAAACTGAAGTATCTGGAAAAAGCACACACAGATAGAAGAATGTGCATACTCCACACAGACAGAGACCGGGAAGTTAACTCAAATCCTTGGTACACCACCATGCTAACACTGATGACAACATAGAATCCATTTGTTTACTGGTAATAAACCTACAGTAGTTAAGTAGTAATAATATTCATACATTAATTGTACTTACTTTGTCCAATTTAGGGTTGTAAGAAACAGGCCTTGTATTAGAAGCATCAAATACAAGGATTAGGCACCCAGACTAGGTGCAATGCCATCACTGGGTGCATACTCATGCTAGGCCAATTTGGACACATATCTTTGGAATAAGGGACCAGAGAAGCACTCATGCAGGCACAGGAAGAACATGCAAACTCCACACAGACAGTGATCAAGAGCACAAAGAGAATTCTGTGGCTGTGAAGAAGCAGCACTTGAATTGGAATTTGCTTAATGGTCTATTTTTGTTCTCCTTTACAAAGTTTCCACATTTCACTCTTGTAACGATACATTTAAAAATAAAGTATTATTTTTTGTCAGAAGGAAATACAGTTACACAAAAGAGTTTAATTCTAAAATACTACATGCTCATTTTTGCCAAATTGCAAAAAGAAATACTTTGTTGTGACTAAATAATAGATGATACAAAACTTAAGAATTTTATTAAAATCAATGTTGAAACATTCTCTTTTACAAATTAAATCTAAAAAATTGTAAATTGTGAAAAACTTTTTTTTCTTTTTTACACATTGCATGTTACACAATTGTCATATATATTAAAAATAAACCAAAATTGTTCAAAAAAAAAAAAAACACAACATCACAGAGTGCACTAAATGTTTCCACAGAAAATATGAACTTTGGAGTGGCTAAATCATCCTTAACAATGCACAGGCCTCTGAGACACTACTCCAGGGGAAAAAAAAAAAAAGGAAAACCTACAGCAAAATGTAAATAAGTTCAAAACTACCTCGCATTTTTGGCCGTTACTTAACTGTTAATACTTGCAGATTTTAAGAAAATCAAAACTCTTTTACAGTCAGTTCAATAGAAGTTTAACATCAAAAGCATGTGTCTCAAGTGTATGTTTTTCAGTATACAGTTTACATATTTCAGGACATGGTGTAATCTTTTCAAATTGGTTATAAATTAATAAGGTTCTACATGGCTTCATAAAAGCTGAATATTCACAAAGCCTATGTGTATCCTCTTGATGATGAAATAATTAACAGTGAAAAAAAATAACAATAAAACAAAAGAAAACATTTGGCAGCCTTACACTGCTGTTTTGATGTCCGGAAGGCTTTGATTAGTGGAAAATATAGAAATAGTTTTATAAGAAGAATGTGACATTTATAAAATTTTGAAACAAAAATGTACATCTTAAAATCCTTCACAATAATTTTTTTTTCTAAAATATGATTTTACTGTAGCATAGGATTTTCAATTGAAATTCCACATCAGTAGTTCTAAAAATTCAAATATGACATTTTTTGTGCATTGAGATTAAAACTCTTCATATACAAAAAATAAAATCCTAGCTCTCTTTCCAGTATGCTTTGAGCTTTTCTTTTATGAGGTAGAAAGGAAGCATCCCACTAGAGTGTGAAGATAGTAAACTGCTCTGGCTAACGTGATTTATCTCAGCTACTCCTGATATTTCAAAATAGGAAGTACAGATACTGAACATGAGGGGTTTCAGCAAAACATACAATGAGATACCAAAATGTTTCACTAGAAAACATGGTTATGACTATACAAATTCATAGTCTCCATGCATTCTTGGTTTACTTTTACAAGAATTAATGACACAAGAGAGAACATAGGGCATACTGACAGCCCTGAACAAAATGACAATTTCTGCAAAACATTCAGACAACTTTACCTTTTTCAATTCAACCTATAGCATGCATTTAACAGCCAATACGATTGCAACTTGCAAACAGAAAACAGGATTAGCTAGTATACTATTGCAAACTATACATTGGACAGAATGAAGCAGGTATAACTAATGCATGTTGGGCACTACTGGAGAAGGTTATCAACCTTCTGATCTTATGCTTATTTGATGATAGGCGACAAACACTTGCTGTCTGGAAAGCTTGTGAGGTCAAATAAAAGGAGCCAAGCATTACTGGACTGCTATTGTTGAAGTAGGAATGGTTAACGAATAGTGAATATACTGTAACATAATATAACCATAAATGTCAACTAAACGTGCACACAAAGGAGAGAGGAATAAATCAGTACCCTCACTGGCTCTGTGCTCCTGTGGTGTTCAAAGACTGGGAACAATGTCAATGTATTGATCATGCTGTGCCATGTGCATCTAATGGAGAGATTAGAATCAGTAGCTGGTACAACACAAACAAACACCCTTTATTTTACCTTGAACAATATTTGATTTCATTGAACATGTTGTACGAGAGGCTGTTAGAGAAACATTTTTGGGCTTTCATCTGAAACAGTTACTGAAATTCAAATATTTCAAATGCCTGTAATTTTGTATGACAGTAATACAGTGGAACCTCGGCTCATGACCATAATTCGTTCCAAAACTCTGGTTCTAACACGATTTGGTCGTGAACCGAAGTAATTTCCCCCATAGGATTGTATGTAAATACAATTAATCCATTCCAGACAGTATGAACTGTATGTAAATATATATTTTTTTACGTTTTTAAGCACAAATATAGTTAGTTATACCACTGAATGCACAGCGTAATAGTAAACTAAATCTAAAAACATTGAATAACAATAAGAAAACCTTGAACAACTGAGAAAACCAAGACTGGAAGAGTTTGCGCTATAAGCCTTACGACCCGCTTGCTAAAAAAACACTTCTTTTTTTTTTATGAGTTTTAAGCACAGGGAAAAAAATGAACATTTGAAAATTTAATAAACAACCAAGAAAAGTATTGCAACAATGCACGCGCACACCTGTGTGTGTGTGTGTGCGTGTCCCGATTGTGTGCGTGTCTGTCGCGTGGGCGCCTGTGTGTGCGTGTCTGTCTCTCATGCGCCGGTGTGTGTGTCTGCACAGGGAATGCACAGGAAGAGACTGAACACGTGCCGTGTGACCCCGCGCGTGCGCACTTCACCAGAAGACACACACACACGGACACCTGGACGCACACAGGGGTTTTATTAAAGAGGATAGAGATTATATATATATATATATATATATATATATATATATATATATATATATATATATATATATATATATATATATATATATATATATATATAATCGATATAGATTGATAGATAAAAAATATTTCAGACATAAATATTTTGAATCATCATGTGTGAATTCTTATATGGTGGTACTAACAGATTGTGAGTTCTGGGGTGCACTCACATTGTGAATATTCAAGCAATCAACCAGTCTGGGTGGTATTTACATACTGAATATAAACATATTTAGTAGACTACAAATACAAAAAACTGCATTAACATAAAATTACAATTATTAAAATTTGTATACATAGGGTGCCTGCTACTTGCTTTTACTATTAACACCACAAAGCCACTTGGCATCCTGAACAGGTAGTTAGTTGAATTGAGCTCTTGATTCAGTCAAACACAACAAGCACATTGAAAAAATATATTAATACCACTAATCACTCAGTCAGTCAGTCAGTTGTGGGGGTCTGCTGGAGCCTATCCAAGCATTTTAGAAATCCTACAACAAGATGTCACATTTTATTTACATTGATTTTGTTGTATTCTTGTCCATGTAGACTAAATATTACAGTGCATTTCACAAGCTCATCACAAATATTGGCTTAACTTACCACTCCAAAACTGTAAACATCTGTTCCTGTGCTGATCTCCCCATTACGGATATACTCTGGAGGAAGGTAAGCCATTGTTCCACGTACTGATTGTGTGCGAGCTACAGTAGATGTTCGTCCAGGTGTTCTATTGCTTTGGATAAACCGAGCCAGTCCAAAATCTGCTAACTTTGGATTGAAATGCTCATCAAGTAGAATGTTGGCACTGTAAGTGGACCGAAAAGAAAAAAATAAATAAGGATTTTTTTAATTCACAGAGCACAAAAAGCACAATATGGTTCAAACTACAAACAAAACTTTTCATAACAATTAAAATAAACCATGATTTAATGCTAATGGACCTATTAATGGAATCTGTGTCCTACAGTTAATTTCTGGGAGCTTGGGTCTATAGAGTTCCTCCACAAAGGCAGATTACAATGAATGCAGAATGAGGTTATTGTCATGAATAAAGGAGACCAGGCACCCAAGTAATAGTTTTAGGTATATAACTTATATATAACTAATCAAGCTAATCCCAGATGCACCGCTCACAGTGGGCTATATATAGTTGTGTCCAGCCAGCAGTAATGGAGTTCACAGTTGGGTGGTATTGGACAAAAGCACACAGACAGAGCAAAGGGGTATGCAGAATGAAAAGACGCAATAGGGAGAAGTCTAAGGGAAAAGCATTCCAGCTGCACCATTCAAATTGTAAGAAATTCAAAACCAGTAAATAACGTGTTGAAGAGTAAACTGAAGAGTACATTTTAGAAGTTTCCTCTGATGTCCTTCACTAATATTGTTAGATTCCTTGGAGTGAAAAAAAATAAGAACCTTTATGGACAGTAAAAGGTTTTCTGACAAAACAAACAAATAAATACAACACTGAGAAAACAATTAAATCACAGATCAAGGAACACATAGGACAATTATATACTGTAATTGCGAGAATTTCAAAGCAGATTTATATATAAAAAAAAAAAAAGATACAGCATCAGCAACAGGTAGAGTAACACAGTAAATACAACTTATGCAAAATGAACCAAAACATTTCATTTGTAAGTAAATATCATGAGCCATCCTTTAGCTTTCAGTAATGGTATTCTTGTATTTCTTTCAGTGCATGTAATCTAAAATCTCTCGCTGTCCCTCTTAACTTACAAACACCGAAATTTTACATGTCAGTTCAAGTGCTGACCTCTCCATTGCAGATGCACTCTGGAGGAAGATAGCCATAAAAGCTTTACAAACTGCTACTGTACTTTCTTTCAATTACCTCTTGATGTCTCCATGGATGAGTTTAGGTTCTTCGGAATGCAAAAACTGAACTGCTTTAGCAGTGCCAAGAAGAATGTTTATGCGTTCTCTCCATAAGAAAGTTACAGTAGTTCCCTGAAAATAAGAATATATAATAATTTTAGTTGACAAAGCATCAATTTATTTAGCAAGCACTTTTTCCTCTAACTTGTATCTAGCGTTTGACATGTTGCAAAACAGTATTCAGTAATACTGAACCAAAATGTCAAAAACACACTGAGATGCAAAACACCTGTCTTAGTTATTCCAAGGATCACACCCACTACAGCACCATAAACATTTTTGTAATATTATTTCCTATTTCCTTTCTGCAATTACACTATGTTTATCATTTAAAAATAAATTGTAAATTTTTGGTATTTCTATAGTAACTTCTATTAAAAACTTCCATTTTTTTTTTTCTCAGCAACAGTCCTTATGTTTAGCCAAACTGCTTGGCACTGAGCATGTTCATTCTATGGTGAAGATTGCCCAAGTAAGAGCTGGATGGTTATCTGGCCTATGGTAGACAGAATTTTCATAAAGAGATTTATCTTCACTAGGATATGCAAAAGCGGGAATTTAAGTTTCTCTGTTCTTTTGCTAACTTACATTATCATAATTTCAGTTTTATAATACATTACCATTCACTAACATGAACCATTATTAGGAGTCATAAAGGAATTGACAAATCAAATTACAAAATTTCATTGGTCCATTTCATTTTTCCTCTTAACTTTGTGGTATGTCTATAACTAAATGAAAGTGTATTGTTTCAGTTAGGTTCTTTTGTTCTTTTATTATTATATTGTAAAGGTGCCTCCAAAGGGTCTATAATCTAATTAAATGTGCCATACACATGAGTTGCATGTGTCACTTTTAAAGCCAAGACATTCAGCAATGTAAATTAACACAAAGTTCTAAACTCAAAATGATAACACAGGTGATGTTATTTTTGTTGGTGCAATTTTGAACCCAGGACCACTTGAATATTATCAGCAACATTCCGAGGGAAATTTGTCAAACTGTCCACAAGAGTTATGATTTTATGAACCAAAACACTGCATATAAACAATGAGGAGTACTGTTCTAGTAATCAGAATAATTTTAATTTAAGATAGCACTCAACCAAATACAATCAAAATGATGGTATAAATTCAACAAATATTTTCCTCACAAGCCACTATAAACACCCAGGGATTGCTCCCTTACTGGCCAGTATTATGCAAGTCAGACAATGAAGCACAAAGCCTATGAAAAACTATACTGATAAATCAGGCCCTACAATTACTAGTGGCTCATTATAACTTGTATGGTTAGCAATATAGCAAAATAGAGACAGAAGGAAAATAATGACTTGGCCACTCAGTCATGCCACTGTATAAACAAAGGCAGACACCACAAGTAATACATTCTTTTCAGAATACTCCATCCATTAATAATATTTCTATCTCTCGCTTATCCTGAGTTGTTTTAGTAATGGCTATACAAGGATAGTATTTTATCTATATGGAATGGTAATGGTTATTTTACAGACACATGTAAGATACTTTGTTACATGCTGAAATGTGCATTGATTAAATTTGTAGCTATTTCCCTTTACATTAGAACATAGCCAGGGATCCCAATAATTGTTTAACATGTGTAAGGAAAAAAAAAAAAAAAATAATAATCACTCTTTAGTGATTTTCCTTAATCTCACACAGAAAAAATGAGAAATCACACCTTTAACTGAAGTTCATTCTGAGAAAAAAATTATTTCTCATCAATAAATAATTATTTTTAACAATACTACACATGCTACTATTACACTCTATTTAATACTTTGTTCTGGATGTAGTTTTGAAGACCCCAAGATAGTACTTTTGTTCTGTATTTCTACAACAATGATTTTTGGCTTGTTTTTACCTACCAAGTGTATGTGTGTACTGTATAATATTAACAAAAAGAGCA
This sequence comes from Polypterus senegalus, assembly GCF_016835505.1. Classification (NCBI taxonomy): domain Eukaryota; kingdom Metazoa; phylum Chordata; class Cladistia; order Polypteriformes; family Polypteridae; genus Polypterus; species Polypterus senegalus. Next base: position 71,844,912 of record NC_053166.1, on the reverse strand, counting down.
GCTTACTACTGAAAACGGTAAATATACGAGTGAGTGGGGATCGAACCGGGGACTCTTGATTACACTTGGTTTGCGTCTATACTTGCGCTGTTACTTGGAGTCAGATCGGGGTTCGGGTTTAAAGCGTGTGAGCTTATTCAGTGCAGCAGGTCTTTTTTTTCTTCCAGTACATGTGCCTTCCTTGTTTATTTATATATCTAGTGACTTCTCTGCCTTTCTGTCTCTCTATTACACAGTGCTCTGTCTGTCTTGTGTGTTATGATTCTTAAAAATAACAGTTATAAGGACACTTGTTCATGTTAATTGCAGTCTCAATTGTTAAAAAATATTTTAAAAGGAGCATCCCACATGAAAATATAACGATCTCATTAACTGACAGAACATACCAGTCTATAAATTTTATGTCCGTTTGAGGTTAAAAAGAAAATACATTAAATCATATATCAATTGACACACACTGCACACAGGCAAGCGGGTAGTGAGTGGAAATAAAGACGCTGGACAGATTGTATACAAAAGGCAAAAATAGCGACCACTTGAGAACAGTATTAGCTATAATGAATGAAAGCATGAATTAATCAACAGAAATAACTGCGATTGACATTTTAAACTTAACGATTTACTTTAAGAAAAAAAAAAAGAAAAATGCCCCAGCACGCAGAAAGCAGACGCTTGCAGGCAGGCAGGAAGAGCGGCCATGGTTAAAAAAAGCAAAGTAACACTTTCTACCCGAACTCGGGTCTTTGAGGCACGGTAAGCCTGCTGCGCTCTGAGGCAAATCTTAGCGTGCTACACCACGGAAGCGGTTGTGTTGTTCTTGAACCTATTGTTAAAGTGTTTATTTGATCTTTGGAAATCAGGCTTCACACATTCTATAGTTTATGCCTACATTTTGTAACATTCATTACTAAAATATGAAAAGGTTTCTGTTTTAACAATGTGTTTACACAGATTACCGTAGAAACGGAACACACATGAAATGCGTGTGTTCCAAATAACAATCTATTATTTCCACTCTAAAACTTCAGCAGTTTACTCACTCCCAGATAATCAAACAAGGCATGAGGTGGGAAAACTTAGTGAACGTTCTGCGACGGTGGGGATGGAATAGCCGGCTGCTTGCTGCTTGTCTTAATTGGCATATTTAGAAGAGAAAAGACGGTGACGGAGAGGTGATAACGGTTTTAAGGTGGGCCGGATCTACGAGTTTTTTCATAGACTGGTGATTCTAGTGTTAAAGATTTTAGACAGTCTAACTTTTGAAATTTTTAAAAAGTTAGATATAAATGGGAAAAATGCTTCAGTTTTGTTTATCAGAATTTCCAGGTAGGCAGTAATTGTGGCACATGTGTTTCGTTAAAACTAATTATTTCTTGATGAAGTACTCTGAGAAAAAAATAATTCCTCAGTTAAAGGTTGAATTTCTCTTTTTTTCAAGTGTGAGATTAAACTAATTCACGAAAAGGGGATTTTTTTACAAAGCCTTTTTATTCAGCTTTACCAGGGGTGCCAATAAATTGTCTTTGGGGAAAAACAAGATATTAACCATGTCATAAAAAAGTATGCCAAAGTTACATTAAGAAAATAACTTACTCAAGTTCAACTTTGTGCAAATTAGCAGGATAATAACAACAACAAAAAAAAATATTACATATGTTTGCACGATAGAAATAATTGTATTGTTCTGTCGACTACAGTAAAATGTTTCTCCAAGAGGAGAAAGAAACAATATGGATTTATTCTGTTGTGTTCAGATAGGGGCAACAATAGTGTTAGCGGGCTAACCCTGAAAAAAGTTCCCAAAAAAAATCAATAAATAATTTACATACATACCTTTTCATGCAAGCACTTTTCCAAAGAACCTCCGGGCATATACAAGTAAATCAAACAGTAGATGTTGTTTTCTATTGAGTATCCAGCTAATTCCACAACATTGGGGTGACGGTACCTACATGTAGAAGGTATAAATAAATGCTTTATACTCGCATCTCTTTGGTTATTACTATTCCACCTGATGCCACTGCATCAATTAAGTACAAAAAATGCTAAACAGAAAAATGAAAGAAAAAAAAAGCTGAAAAAAACCTGCTACACCATACATTTTTGGAATAAAAACTTTATTCAATTATCCATTCATCCATTTTCTTCAAAAGCTGTGGCATAGGGAACCAAAGCTAGTACTGTTAGCACTGGACAAAAACAATACCCAAACATGTATTGGACATGCACTCATACACAAGGCCACAATCCCAATTGATCTCATACAAGACCAACTGCTGGACCACTGGCAGAAAGTACAAATCTATTTTAAATTTATGTCTGTGCACTGCCATACTAAGCATATAATAAATAATGATAAATTGTATTTATATATCTTAATGAAATATCTTACTTATTTAGCTTCTCCATCTCAGTTTTAAAGCTTTCTTTGACTGTATTCCAATCTAGATCAGACTCCTAGAGAAAAAAAAAACCACATCAGTACTAGGTAAGAAAAAGGTGAATTGGTAATTATATCAAAACCAGCCAAATAAATATGAATACAATTTAAACTAATACTAATAATCGATTATTGTATGTGATCATGCTACAGAAAAGTAAAGGGATTGTTCACAAAAAAACATCCCCAATGTCAATATATGTGATTTGTCTTGAAATGAAAAATATGTTATTGATCAGTAAAAATATTGCATTAACTGAAAGTTTCATTCTTATGGTGCTCATTTCAGTCATCTGCATTAATAAAAGTGGGGTCTGCTCACTCTGTCTCTTTATTTCCACAGAAAGCCATCCATGGAGCCTGACTCGAGAAATGTAATTCAATTATTACAGTAATCAGAAATCTGGGTCATCTTATTCAGCACAATTTCAAAAGGATAAATCATCTAAAGCAAACTGTACTTTTTGGCAGCAATCAGACTCCGAGCTTGTCAGAACCAGAGATCATCTGTCAGTCTTGTATTACTGCAGTAGTATAGCTCCTGAACATTATGAAATGACCAGCTTGTTAAACATTGACAATTAAAGTGAACTACAATTGCCTATGTCTTTTCAACATCACTGTGAAAGCACATGAAAATAAAAAACACTTGCCTAGTAGTGGAAAACCTGTGATCTAACAATATAAAATAACGATATGTTAATTTTAGTGAAATTATTTTTGGTCCGGGTGACATGCTAGGGGTGATTTTTTCCACTCCAACTCTTAACTGGAAGTCAATGTTTATTGTTAACTGAAATTATCGTTTAATTAGTTTGCTTCAGCTCTCTAAAGACCATAGCAGAAATTACGTATTATACATTATTATGTATTATTTTGTTGCAAATACTTTTAAATAATATGAAGCAATTTAGTCTGTTTGGTGTTATTTTAATTCACTTGTGTGTTGCAGTCTTATTAAAAAAAAAAAAAACACACACACATTTTCAGAAATATCTGCTTGAATTAAAATACTAAAAAACAGGAAGGTAAAAATGTTACAAATGAAAGATTAAACATTGTGTCGATTTCCCCATAAAAAGCTATAATATAAACCTGCATGTATTTCAGATGCAGAAAAATGAAAGCAGAAATTAAGTAGTTTGATGTCTTTGTTCTGATGCATTGCATTATCAACATGAATAGCTTTATAAGTAAAAATGTATTAACAGGAAAACCAGAAAGTACAATGGATCCCATCCTATACAAGGTACAAACATTCTATTTTATATAACCTACTTGTCATGTACAAGCTCAGAGTGCTGAACATGTTAAGAAGCATGACACAGCTAAAACATAATAACACATTTTGTAAAAACAACAAAAATACTATGAACTATACTTTAAAATACAGTACATTTAAATATAATAGCAAATGAATGGCAAAATCATAAAAGAACAGAAAGACTTTTGTGATGTCAATTACTACATTGCAGCCCTGATGCAATTACTACATTTTATGTGATATCTTTTGTAACTACAGTATTTAGAAATGCTCTCACCACTGAAAGAAACAGGAGTAAACTTTGCAAATTTATCAACACTGTTGATCATGATAACTGTTGAACGCACAGCATACAGGTGGGTCAGAGAATCATAACCTGTAATCTGTGACCATTTAGGCTCATTTTAAATTTGTTTTCAAAGACTCAGGAACTTAACACCTAATGTAATTAACAACTGAGGATACCAATACAACTTGATTGATTAAATTTTTAACTCTGTTGTGGGCTTAAAGGAAGTCCAAAGGAACAAAACATAAAATACAACACTATTAGGAACAGCAATCTGAATGTTACTAGTATCCTTGTATTAGCATGGTAATATTACTAACCTCTTTCAACTTCTTGACAGCATAGTCAGTGTCTCTCATGTTGGCTTTGTACACATCACCAAATCCTCCCTCCCCGATTTTATACTTCCCTGAAAAATTCTCTGTTGAACGCATGATTTCTCCAAGTGGCCAGAAAATAACATTCTGGGAAAGATTAAGGATAATCTTGAAGGAGTCCGAAATCTACAAAAGAGATAAATGGGGGGTGGGGGAGGGTGTGTGATAAATGCAATTATTAACATTTCTTTAAAGAGTAATCCCAAATTTAACCTTCATTTTATGCAACACATTTACATTCTGAATTTAGAAGCTCAACCCACACAGAATTTCATAATCCATACCATGGGCATGAGAATATCCTAAAAGCACTAAAAACAATATCAAATAGCACAGGTTATTTACATAACCCCTCATAATTTAAGGATAATAATTAAATTAGCTTGAATTAACACACAGAGGACATGAAAGTAATTTACTGGTCACTGAACATGAACGTAAGACAGCAGTACTAGACACAGTCCCCTGAGTCCACCTGTAAATTCTGAAGTCAAATCTAGTAATCTTGCTTCTTTATAAAGTAACATGAATCTAATCATGGACTACAGTACAGTCATGAAAGGTTTAGCATTATGTAAAAAAAAATGTTTAATGTAGGAAATTTAGCCATTCTAAAAATCTATTCCTACTAAGTTTGATGAAATATATTCAATATATATTCATTTTTCTTGACATTGTACACAGAATATGAACATGATTTCAGTTATGTTTTTCTGTTCTGCCATAACACAGAAAACAGATCTAGTAAACAAAAGTATCAATTTGTACTACTATTCATTGTTGAAAATATGCAACAAACAACTGAAAAGTTGAATTGTGTATAATTTTACCATTTTTATAAATGAGATCCACTATCTCATTAATAAAATCCCCTAAAATGACAATACTGTGCAAGTAACCTCTATACCTAAATGCAGAGATGGTGCTCTCTAAACCACTGTGTGCACTGGATGTTACATATTGCAGTCTAGATATTGTGATCACCCAATACTTGATGAGTCAATTTTTTTGTTTTTTTTTTGGTAACACTGTTGAAAACTACAGGCAGATTCATATCCATCACACAGTACTAAAAGGGAGGCATTTGACTGTCCCCAGCTTTATTCTGCAACATGGCAATGTCACCAAACACATGACCACCATCATAAAAAATCCTGCAACAGATTGTATACCTTCAACATAACACTTATTTCAACATCACTGAGCCACTTTGGGATTACTTGCAGAGTCAAAAGACAGAAAAAAGTCCAAAGACTGCAGTGGAACAGTTGTATGGGTGGTTGTTCAGTCCTTTTGGAGAATGTACAAGTACGAGACTTTCAGAAAACACATGCAAGTGAATTTAAAAGAATTGGTGCTTTTTTTCCCCTGATTATTGCACTTTCTAGGAACTTTAATGATTAATAAAAACTGTTCATGGCAAAAAGAAAAGTACCAAAGATCTGGGTCATAATTAATGTAGGGAGAAGTGTCTCCTGGAAGATGTTGCATAGCCCCGGAAGCATTCCCGGAACCAGCATTAAAGGAAGCCTGCTGCCACACACGGATGAGTCAGAGGGCAACACTCAGCTGGAGGGAAGAAGGAGAAAGAATTGTGTGATTTGTGCTAGATTTATTGTATTCTTGTTGAATATTACTGGGAGAAGCTCTGTGAAGGTGCATTAAGGAATAAATAGTCTTTGTTTTATTCCAATAACGTGCAACGTATTGCTGGGTCTATGGTTTGGCTCTCTGTTGCCCCCTTGTGGTTACAATATTTTATAAATAATATACATATATATAAAAACACACACACACACACACACACACACACACACACACACACACATGCAGTATACACCACCACTGGTCACAGGTTTTAGCACCTCAGTTTTTCCAGTTTTTCTTCAAATGTAATCAGTTGAAATGCAATGAATGACCTAAAATGTTGAAAAGGTAAGCGGTAAACTGCCAGAGGATTACATTTAAAGTTTAGGTTAGCAAAAACTAAAAACAAAAATATCAGAATATTACAGATGTTCCCTCTTTAGGGAGTAACTAACAGGTTACAACCTACAGATGTTCTGCAGAAATTAAAGTAAATTAAGTCTTGCAAGCTAAAGCAAAAAATTTGCACAGGAGTCCAAAATTCTGTTGATTGCTTAAACAACCTCCGTCTGTCTTAAAGCAGAGTTGGAAAAGACTGTTACTACAAGATCTACATGCTAGAAGGTTGTAGATTCCAGCAATAATGGCAAGAAAATGGCAAACTAACAAATAAAATGACACAGGGACAGAGCAGTATAGGGTGTCAGTGAATACAGGGTCCTACACAATCCAAAGGCATTTGGAAACTAGAAGAAACTCCAAAAGGAAGAGATCTGGCAGACCCAAAGTCACAATCCAAACAGAAGACAAGTTTCTAAGGGTCACAAACTTATGTAATAGGCGTTTCACAGCACAACAGCTTCAAGCATAGTTTAATAGTGGTCAAAAAATGCAAGTCTAAGTTTCTACTGTGAAGAGAAGACTTTGCTCCGCAAGTTTCAAAGGGTGACTAGCAGCAAGAAAACCATTCCTTAAAGGACAAAATAAGAAAGTGAAGCTTGCCTGGGGCATGAAATACTGGCAGTGGACTACTGCAGACTGGAAGAAAGTCTTATGGCCTCATGAATCAAAATTTGAAATCTTTGTACGCTGTTGAATTGGTGAAAGGATGGCTCCTCAGTGTGTGACACCAACGGTCAAACATGGAGGAAGAAGTGTGATGATCTGAGGTCCCTTTGCTGGAGGCAGTTGGTGACATGCACATAGTGACTGGAATTCTGAATCAAATGGGTTACCAAAGCATTTTTCAACACCATGCAATACCGTCTGTGTCTAGGGGGTTTATCCTACAGCAAGACAATGATCCAAAACATACCTCCACTCTAAGTCAGAATTATGTTAAAAGAAAAGAACAAGAAGGAACACTTCAAAAACATGGAATAGCCAGGACAGTCTCAGGACTTAAACCCAATTGATTTAGTTTGGAATGAATTGTACAAAAGTGCAAAATATTTTCAAGAATATCTGCAACAGTGTTGGGAAGATCCTTCTGACCAATATTCGATTTCCCTTATAGAAGGAATGACACATGTGTTTGGCTGTTACATCAGCAAAAAGTGGCTAACCTGATGAATCAAAAATTGCAATAACATTATGTACACTTAATGAGTCCTTGACTTATTTTTTTCATTTGCCATTGTTTATTTGTTCTATGCATTGATTTCATGAAACATTAAGACATTAAACTGTGTGTATTTCCGTAAAAACTGAGGTGTTCTAAACCTTTTGACCAGTAGTGTATACACTATACAGTCTTATCACACAACATAACTTTGGTCTTAGAGTTATAATTTAGCTTATCTTGATGTGTCCCAGTGCTGATGCCTTAATTTGAAAATTATACTTAAACAATTCATGCTCATCCTTACTTTGCCTCTCCTCTTCAACAGTGCTATCCAACTAATTTGGCACATATTTTTGGGGTATGGAACGAAACTGGACTACTACGAGGACTCACATGGACAAGTGGAAATTGCAATAACCTTAACTTTTCCCCACAGCTTATAACGTATGTATTTTAAACATTCTTCTAAAGACAGAAAAATCAACAATTGCAAGCGGTTTTGGAAAAATATTTTTACTTTTTACCAAATATTGTATCCAATAAATATTCCTTTGCCATTTTTAAAAAAAATTCTTGCTTTTTGGGCTATATTTTGCATTTTTTACCTCCTCTAATAATCACCCATAATGTCCTGCCACTAAGGATTATACAGTACTGCTGGTAAGATCTCAAATGCGGCCTTCAGAATAACATGTTGTGGTATTGTTCAATTTGTGCACCACATCCAATTTAAATGCACATTATTAAAGATAATATCCATTCAAAAGAATATAAACTCATTGTTTAATTATTACTTTATTATTTTTAACAAAAGGTTAAACAGTAAAAAACAGTGCAAGTTAAACAAGCGAAAAGAAAATCTGTTGCTGTTTACACACCTCCCACAAGTGTGAGCACCCTAGCTTTAATTGTTCTTTTTTTTTTTTTTAATAAGTAAATTAAGCAAACTGTGAAATAAAGTAAGGGAATAGAAAATCAAAATGCTTCTTTAATAATAAAATATGCGATGACATAGGAACATGCAGAGAAATAGAGCAGTTGTGTTCAATGTGCAGGGCATGTAATTGTTTACATGCTCCATTTTTAAATAAAAAAATCTTTCTAATGGAAATATGTAGAGACAGACATAAAATGCTGCACAGCTATTAGCATGAGTGGTAAAACTGAAAAAAAATCATGCTTAATGGAATAAAGAATAAAATACAGGGCACACAGTCATTAATGCACAAAGCTTATTTAGACAAGATGGAAAATCCCAGGACACCCCAAAAACCTGTTGGAAGGAAAAAAAGTGTTGGTCAACAGTTCCATTGACATTAGAGAACGTGAATGATTCCTCCTGGAATCAACTATCAAATAGAATTTCCACTGTACTCCCTCAGGATAGGCTCTCCCAGGAAGGCTAAGGAGTGTGATCGCTGCGTTATTAGAACACATTGTTTAATGCAACACTGAAGAGGCACAGTAGTCAAAATTGCCTCTTAAGATGCAGGCATTTTTGAGCATTTCCAGCCTGAAGTCATCCATCCCTGTGACCCTGCGATTACAGAACTCTACCTCAGCTACAGACATTAACTTAATCCTGATTCTGGAACTGTCTCCTCCAAAGGGGGTGTATCCAACGGGTCTAGGAGCTCCTAAAAGTACTCCTTCAAATGTTCAAGGTTATCTCCAGTCAAGGTCAATGTTTTCTACCGTTGCAGAGAACAATTGGCACTTCCGAGTCATTGATTGGCTTACCTAAACTCTTTGAGGACATGTCTATAGCTTAATCAATCTCCATACATTTATGGACTTTAACTCTGTCCATCTTCTGCTTTTTTTTTGCCTGTTGGTAGTCATCTGCTAAACCTGGACACTGCCTAGCTAATACTGCACCAAAGCCCCCTTACTTTACATTGACAGCTTCCATTACCACTTGTGTCTACCAACCATTCTTAGTTTGTCTCAAAAAGACAACCACAAATATCCCTTCGGACGCAGTTACCCGCCACTACCTTCACTATTCATGTCTTGAAGCAGTCCGTTTGTTACTGATGTCTGCGGACATTTAAAAGACGAGTTGAACGTAGCTTAGACAGGACATCTGGTAGCTGTTCCTAGCAAACCTTTACTGTTCACCTGTATTTTCCAGGTCTGTACGGAAAGAGCTCCATCTGCCTGAGCAAGTGTTGTGATGTGAGATTTTGCATATAACTTGATAAATGTTTTGTATGTCTTTATTTATAATTTAGGCAAACCAATTTTTTTTTTAGAGGTATACACGTTTGACCTCAACCCCCTTTTACGACTGTCTCTTTGTAATCAAGGAAGCCAGGATGTTTAACATATGGTTTTGGGGCAGGAGATAAGATGAACTATTCCACCCAATGGTCTGAGATATGGCTGTCTGGATTGGCTGGAGGGTTTGGACAGAAATCCTATAAATTTGCTTACTCAACCACATTCTCTCTCTCTCTAACCAACATATGATGAAGAAGCATCTCTCTTGCTAACCTGTGATGATGAAGACAACACAATAAAGAGCACAGCTCAGCAGCCATATTGAACAGACATGTGGCTGAAAGCTGAGCACCAACGATGCTTTAACTAGAGACATTTTAAGTAACTACAAGTCTGTGTGCCATCTGAATTACACATCACCATTTTATCAGGCTGTATGGTTGCCAATATTCAAATGTACTTTGCATTTTGTTATTATTTATGAATATTATCAGTAATACATTATTTTATGTGTAACTTAACTGCTGCTTGTCTTTTTACTACATCTAATTGCCCGAGGTTATAGATATAGCAGGGAAGGTGGGGTTAAGTTATAAACAATAATACCTTATAAACAGTGGTTAAGTCTGTGAGATTAGGCATTCTAAGGCTATATATTAATAATACAATAGGGGAAAGTAGAGCAATATATATATATTACTCTACCAAGATAAAACAGCAAGTTATCACCAAATGGGGATCAGCTGACTGCTCAGAACCTCTTTTTATTAGAGAGTCCAGAACATATGGCTTCAGATCAGATGACATAACTATAAAGAGGATTACTAACTTTTGGCCCAGGTTACTCGAATACTCGATAACCATATGAGCATCCTTACGTTATATGATTGTAGCTCCACACAGGTATTTCACAGTGAGCCTGACCGGGTCTACTGGTTCATCTAGCTACCAGGAGGAAGGGTGAAGCAAATCCGAGGCTTCAAGGTATACCTGTTCTTTTTGAAGTTCTCTATCAATTAATCCGGCCTATTACCAGGTGCCTCATCCTAAACCATTTTGCCATCAATAAACCAACCAAGAACACATTGTCGAGACAAGAAATTGCCAAGCTGTGAGAGACAGTCCATGGTGTTAGGCAGTTTTAAACAAATAATTGTGTGTGGGGCCCTAATTGTGTGTGTGTAGGCATGCATCACTCTGTAAGTAATTGGGATATTGGGCCAACGGCTCCACATACACGTGCAGTGTGGGCGGATCAACTGGGCGCCTCAATTGTGCCTTGGAGGAAGTGGCATGTCACATCTGAACCCTATTCGAGAGGATGGTTGAAAAGAAGCCTCCATGGAAGGAGAGGGGGGAAAATAAAATAGATTGGCCAGTGGTAGAGAAAGGCAAGGAAGAGAGACAGGTTAAATGAAGAGAAAAAGAGAGAGACAGAGATGGGGAGAGAAAGACACAGTGAACAGGAGCACCCATGCAGCAAAGAGTGAGAGGCAGTTGGTCAGCAGTCAACCTCAGGGATGCAGGAGCCTGAAGCTGAAGAAAGTGTGCTGCTACCTAGAGATTGCGGAGGAGTAGGAGCAGCCAGACATGCAGCATTTCTCAAAGACATTGAGGGATAGGCAGCAGGAGACATATGCCGTGGAACTGCCAAAGGCCTAGCAATGGGACATGAGTCACGATGTGATGGTAGACTGTACCTGTCAGTGGGCGTCTCCTCCTTCTGCGAGGTCTGAATATGATAAGCACGGGAGGTGCCAGGTTTTAAAGGGCAACCTTGGGATTCATAGTTTTGTGGCCTGTCTCTCTGGATTTTAACCTCATTGTTTTTAAAAGAATATAATTTATTGAGCTTTAAATCTTCACCCTCACTGTTTTTATGGATTTATTTATTGAAGAACATTTGTAACACTGCACTATTTTGAACACCGTTTTGATTTTTGGAATGGTTCTAAATAAAAGCACTGACTTGTACACCTATCCTTTGCTGTTTGTGTGTGTCCTCACTTGCTGGGCTCAGCCTTGGTTACATTATCAACGATTATGGGTTGAAGAGGCTTCCAAAGGCAAGTGGAAGCATCAAGCCAACCCGCACTGTTACACAAGGATCATTGCATTACATAAACTCCATCAAAATAACACCAAGTACATAATCTTAGGAAGAGTGCAAGCCTCTACTATGCAAGACCTTCAATTTAAAAGATATGTGCTATTTACTGTATCTGGGAGTCCCAAACAATGAAAGGTTGCATTAGTCCCTAGCTTGCTAGATGCCAACAGGATTCTTTGACAATTCCTGAACTACAGCTGCAGGAGTCTGACTTTATAGTTTATGTAAAGGCCCAGTGTTCAATTGAGTCAGGTACAACCCAGAAGTGATTCCTGAATAACATGCACAGGAAGGACATCCCTATACACACTAGATGGAGCTTGGAATGAGCAAAGACAAATGTTTACGTGACAGGTTTAAAAGGTAAAAGACTATAACCTTTGTGCTAATTTGGATTTCTGTTTCAGCCACCTATACAACTGGTCTGCCAGATAAGACATTGTCACAATAAGGCCCTAAGGCCATTGCTTTCATTTCATTATTTCCTCCTTAGATTCATTCCTTCTGTCTGATCCACCAATATAATTTTAGCTCTATAATATATACACTTTTGTGTTTCTTGGGTATGGTCACAACAGCTAATGAAAAACACATTTTTAAAAATTTCATCTTAGCTTGTATCTAACAATTATATAGAAAATCTCTTCCACATTTAAAAGAAACTTGTTAAAAAAAAAAGGAAGGGAAACTATGCAGCCGATAATAGCAGGACTTGAGTCTATCTGATGTCTAATTTACTTTTTAAAATCATGAAAGTTCTAAAGAAGTAGAATTTTCTACTTTAAAAATGACATGATATGTAAAAAATATATTACACAATAAAAAACAACTCACACTATTTCTATTGTTCAGAGTGGCTGCAGAGCACTGTGTAGATTGTCATCACCTGCATAGTAAACACAGAAATTGCTCTTTTAGATACAATAACTATATTTTTATTTATTTATCTGATGCCTTCAGCCAAGACAACTTACAGCTTTCATCCACTCATTTTGAAAAACTCACTTTGCAGTACTCAATCAGAGAGCTTGAGCCTATTCCAGCATTAGTTGAGTAAAAGGTAGCAACCAGTTACTCAGAAGGCACATAAATTTACAAGTGTAACGAAGTAAACAGCTAATCAGATTTCTCTATTATTTAACTGAAGATTTGCTGAAACTTGTGAAAAAGGCCAAAAAGTTCTATCTTGGAGTTTGCTAAAAGACACCTGATGGACTCTGAGATGGTGAGAAATAAGCTTCTCTGGTCTGATGAGACCAAGATAGAACTTTTTGGCCTTAATTCTAAGCGGTATGTGTGGAGACAACCAGGCACTGCTCACCACTTGTCCAATACAGTCCTCACAGTGAAGCATGGCGGTGGCAGCATGATGCTGTGGGGGTGTTTTTAAGCTGCAGGGACAGGACGACTGGTTGCAATCGAGGGAAAGATGAATGTGGCCAAGTACAGGGATATCCTGGACAAAAACCTTCTCCAGAGTGCTAAGGACCTCAGACTGGGCCGAAGGTTTACCTTCCAACAAGACAATGACCCTAAGCACACAGCTAAAATAATGGAGTGGCTTCACAACAACTATGTGACTGTTCTTGAATGGCCCAGCCAGAGCCCTGACTTAAACCCAATTGAGCATCTCTGGAGTGACCTAAAAATGGCTGTCCACCAACGTTTACCATCCAACCTGACAGAACTGGAGAGGATCTGCAAGGAGGAATGGCAGAGGATCCCCAAATCCAGGTGTGAAAAACTTGTTGCATCTTTCCCAAGAAGACACATGGCTGTATTAGCTCAAAAAGGTGCTTCTACTAAATACTGAGCAAAGGGTCTGAATACTTAGGACCATGTGATATTTCAGTTTTTCTTTTTTAATAAATCTGCAACAATTTCAAAAATTCTTTTTTTCGTCTGTCAATATGGGGTGCCGTGTGTACATTAATGAGGAAAAAAAATAATTTAAATGATTTTAGCAAATGGCTGCAATATAACAAAGAGTAAAACATTGAAGGGGGTCTGAATACTTTCCGTACCCACTGTATATGCTTAAGTTCACCTTGTGATGAGCTGATGCTCCATCCAAGGATTTTGTTTCTGTCTCGTGCTCAATGCTTGCTGGAATGGAGAGCATCTACTGGATTGATGGATGTAATCATTAAACATCCTTTTCAGGGATATCCTGTCCTCGGAATTTAATGGACGTTTCAGGCAATTGACATCATAGTGAAGCCAAACGTTTTCACACCGTGATGATATCTCACACTGCCACCTGGTGGAATCTTCCAGATTTACTGTATGTAATCTACGCAAGCAAATATAAACAGTACAACGCTTGCGTAGCAGTAATGTGCACTGGACCACATATCGCATCATGTGAAGTATAAACTCAGCCTTAGTCTTTCTCCAATTACAAGTGCTTTGGAGAAGCAAAGACCAGTGCTGCAATATGTAATCTGTAAAATTGTTAATTGTGTTGTTGATATGTGTGTATTATACTTGTGCCCAGCTGCTTAGGGTTTAAAAATGTATTAGCACATTGACTTGATAACAATGGTTCATCTCAATTTGATTATCTTTTTAATATACACTATACAGAAAATAGCACAATGCCTTGTGACTTAGTGAAATTGTCATCAAAGACCCTAGATAACCTCTTTGGGTGTCAAGAAAATCCCTCTAGCAATTCTTCTGTAATTGCTGCATACTTTTTAAAATTGTTATATTGGCATTTTTCATTAAAATTGTACCTTTTAAAATGTATGATAAAGGTTTACTAGTTATGAAATAAAGTATATACCAATCAAAAGTTTTGATCTATTTTTGCTTACTGGAGCTTGGCCTAGTAACTCTAGATGGTTAAACCATCTTACACAAATCAAGAAATTTTGTTGAGGAAGTGAATCTTGAATGATTTTTAAAAAGAAACTTAAATGTGTTTTCTTTTTTAAAAAAAAAAAAAACAAAAAAAAAAACACATTTTCTTTTTACCTCCACTGGGGTGTTAACAGTAGATAGGAAAACAGAATGTTGCACAAATGCATTAACCACCAATATTGCTTTTTAGTCATTTTTATTTAATGCTGAAATTAGAAACCTTTAGTCTGACCTAGTTCTAAATTAGGTTATATTGGTATTCAAATAGATGTGGAAGATGTCCTTGCAAAATATTTTAAATTTTTTGTTTAACTCTAAATAATTATCACAATTTCTGATTAACACTTAGTTGCATTTGATCTGTAGCAGTAGTTTCCTATTAAACAAGAACAAATGAAATTTAAATTGAAACAGTACATCAGAGGACCTCCAACCTTATTTAACTTATTTTGAGCACGCACATATCAGCCAACATGACATGTGGTTACTTTGGCGGGTAAAGGGAGAAAGAAAGAAAAAAAAAAAAGCTTTGGATATAACAGAGCTTTTCAAAAATAAGTGTTACAAATGAGTTCAAATGAGTTTAAAAAAAAAAAAACCCACATGGGAGAACACAATGCATTATGATGATCATTGAAGCAGAGCTGAAATGATATTTTGTACTATTTACTTATAAATAACGCAGAAATATGTAGGCATTTTCTTAAATGTATTATGGTTTGGTGCAGTGCAGTGGTAGCGCTGTTGTTTTGCAGCAAGCAGGTCAGGGTTCATGTCGCAGGTCCTCCCTGTGTGGAGTTTGCAAGTTCTTCCCATGGGTCTCCTCCAGGTGCTCCAGTTTCCTCCCACAGTCCAATGACATGCAGGTTAGGTGAACTGGCAATTCTATTTTGGCCCTAATGTGTGCTTGGTGTATGTGCCCTGTGATGGACTGGTACCCTGTAAAGCAGGGGTGTCAAACTCCAGGTCTGGAGGGCCACTACAGCTACAGGTTTTCATTCTAACCCTTTTCCTAATCAGTGACCAGTTTTTACTGCTAATTAACTTTTTTCCACTTCATTTTAATATCACCTGTTAGAAGGATTCAGCCCTCTGAATTGATTATTTTCTTCATTAAATGACAGCAAAACAAAAATGAAATGTGAAATAAGCCAATAGATGGCCAGCTAAACTGGGGCTTCAAACTCCAACCAATTTCACTCCAAACAGTTTCTTAATGAGAAGCCGATTCTTGCTGTTAATTAAACCCATTATTTAATTCCATGGCTTGTTTTCATTCTGCCACAACACAAATTTTCAAAACTGTTTTCTATTTTTTCTAAGACCTAAGAGATCAAATTTACTGAGACCTTCACCTTTCTTTATTTTCAGATATTATGTGATGGGAACAGATGAGCTGGTCATGTGGTGGCTTGTTTTGTGTCTCATTATTGTTTAGCTGCTAATTAAAGGAAAAAGAAACAACTAAGGGGCCTAAAGCAAGCGAATTATAAGAAGTAATTAACAGCAAAAACTGGTCACTAATTAAAAAGATGGTAAGAAAGAAAACCTGCAGCCACTGCGGCCCTCTAGGACTAGAGTTCAACACCCCTGCTGTAAAGGGATGGTTTCCTGCCTTGCACCCTAAGCTAGATGAAACAGGTTCCAGTAGACCATCATGATCCTGTTCACTACAAAGGAGGTTAGAAAGTGATTGACAGTACAGTGATCCCTCGCTATATCACGCTTCAACTTTCGCGGCTTCACTCCATCTCGGATTTTAAATGTAAGCATATCTAAATACAGTATATATCACGGATTTTTCGCTGGTTCGCAGATTTCTGCGGACAATGGGTCTTATAATTTATGGTACATGCTTCCTCAGTTTGTTTGCCCAGTTGATTTCATACAAGGGACGCTATTGGCGGACGGCTAAGAAGCTACCCAATCAGAGCATGTATTACGTATTAAATAAAACTCCTTAATGATATACGATATGCTTCCCGCGTGGTGCTCAATTGTTTGCTTTTCTCTGTCTCTCAAACTCTCTCTGAGCCTGACGGAGGGGGTGTGAGCAGAGGGGCTGTTTGCTTAAGAGGATACGGATGCTCCTCTATAAAATGCTGCTTTATCGCGGTGCTTCTGCATACTTAAAAGCCCAAAAGCACATATTGATTTTTTGATTGTTTGCTTTTCACTCGTGCTGCTCTCTCTTTCTCTGCGTGTCAGGAGCAGAGAACGTCATTCTTTGAAGAGGAAGATATGTTTGCACTCTTTTAATTGTGAGAAAGAACTGTCATCTCTGTCTTGTCATGGAGCACAGTTTAAACTTTTGACTAAAGGGTGTTATTTCATGTCTAGAGGGCTCTAATAATGTTAACAGTGAGGGAGAGTTTATAAGGGCTTAAATATATAAAAATAACCATACAAACATATGGTTTCTACTTCACGGATTTTCACCTATCGCGGGGGGTTCTGGAACGCAACCTCCGCGATCGAGGAGGGATTACTGTATTACAAAAGACAAGCTAAGATAAGTGGAAACAGCATGATAAGTGGCCTGAATAAGCACATCAGTGCATCATTCTGCTGGTTATATACACTACTGTGAACTGTATTTGATTAAAGTTATGCACAAAATCAAAAGTCATTCAAGGAGCCTGGGGAGGACAGGTCCTTACTGGAGAATAGAAACACATAACATGGTACTGACAAAAATAAGGCATGCAAAACTAAAATAATTTAATGAGTAAGCACTTCCTTTTTCAAACTGTTAAATTAGTCCACTAGATGCCAAAGACCAAGTCAGTTTACGTAGTCATTAGTGCGCTGGTACTGTGTAATAGGGGTTGGAAGGATATTAATAATTCAGCATCCAATAACTTAACTAAAGTTATTAAAAAAATACATAAATAAATAAATAAATAAATAAATAAATAAAAATGGAGTCTCCACTAAGGTCAACATATCATCATGACCACAGTGAAAGAACAGAAATGTAACATTACTGACCAAACAACAGTGGTAGTTAAAATGGACATATGCTATCCTTAATCGTACTACAGTGCAGCAAGGCAGACATGCTAGCCTTCCCTTAAGCTTGTTAACTGCAACAAATCCTTCTGCCAGTAGACTGTGGCAGCAACTTCTTCTTTCGGCTGCTCCCGTTAAGGGTTGCCACAGCGTATCATCTTCTTCCATATCTTTCTGTCATCTGCATCTTGTTTTGTTACACCCATCACCTGCATGTCCTCTCTCACCATATCCATAAACCTTCTCTTAGGCTTTCCTCTTCCCTGGCAGCTCTATTCTTAGCATCCTTCTCCCAATATACCCAGCATCTCTCCTCTCCACATGTCCAAACCAGTGCTATCTCATCTCTCTGACTTTGCCTCCCAACCGTCCAACTTGAGCTGACCCTCTATTGTACTCATTTGTAATCCTATCCATCCTTGTCATGCACAATGCAAATCTTAGCATCTTTAACTCTGCCACCTCTCCAACCCATATAACATAGCTGGTCTCACTACCGTCCTGTAGACCTTCCGTTTCACTCTTGCTGATACCCGTCTGTCACAAATTACTCCTGACACTCTTCTCCACCCATTCCACCCTGCCTGCACTCTCTTTTTCACCTCTCTTTCACAATCCCCATTACTCTGTACTGTTGATTCCAAGTATTTAAACTCCTCCACCTTCGCCAACTCTGCTCCCTGCATCCTCACCATTCCACTGACCTCCCTCTCATTTACACACATGTATTCTGTCTTGTTTCTACTGACCTTCATTCCTCTCCTCTCTAGAGCATACCTCCACCTCTCCAGGGTCTCCTCAACCTGCTCCCTACTACTGCTACAGATCACAGTGTCATCAGCAAACATCATAGTCCACAGGGACTCCGGTCTAATCTCGTCTATCAACCTGTCCATCACCACTGCAAATAAGAAAGGGCTCAGAGCCAATCTCGGATGTAATCCCATCTCCAATTTGAAAGCATCAGTCACTCCTACCGCAGACCTCACCACTGTCACACTTCCCACGTACATATCCTGTACAACTCTTACATACTTCTCTGCCACTCCCGACTTCCTCATACAATACCACAGCTCCTCTCGAGGCACCCTGCCATATGCTTTCTCCAGGTCCACAAAGATGCAATGCAACTCCTTCTGGCCTTCTCTAAACTACTCCATCAACATCCTCATAGCAAACATTGCATCTATGGTGCTCTTTCTTGGCATGAAACCATACTGCTGCTCACTAATAAATCACCTCACTTCTTAACCTAGCTTTCACTACTCTTTCCCATAACGTCATGCTGTTTGTTGCTCATGAATTTTATTCCCCTGTAGTTACTGCAGTTCTGCACATCCCCCTTATTCTTAAATATCGGCACCAGTACACTTCTTCTACACTCCTCAGGCATCCTCTCACTTTCCAAGATTCCATTAAACAATCTGGTTAAAAACTCCACTGCCATCTCTCGTAGACACCTCCATGCTTGCACAGGTATGTCATCTGGACGACTGGCCTTTCAATTTTTCATCCTCTTCATAGGTGTCCTTACTTCCTCCTTGCTAATTCGTTGCACTTCCTGATTCACTATCTCCACATGATCCAACCTCTTCTCTTTCTCTTCATTCATCAGCCTCTCAAAGTACGCTTTCCATCTGCTCAACACACTCTCCTCGCTTGTGAGTACGTTTCCATCTTTATCCTTTATCACCCTAACCTGCTGCACATCTTTCCCAGCTCGGTCCCTCTGTCTAGCCAATCGGTACTGGTCCTTTTCTCCCTCCTTAGTGTCCAACCTCTCATACAACTCATCATACGCCTTTTCTTTAGCCTTCGCCACCTTTCTCTTCACCTTGCGCCTTTTCTTGTACTCTTGTCTACTTTCTGCATCTCTCCGACTATCCCACTTCTTTGCCATCCTCTCCTGTATTTCCTCATTCCACCACCAGGTTTCCTTTTCATCTTTCTAGATGTCACGCCAAGCACCCTTCTTGCTGTCACCCTTACTAAATCTGCAGTAGTTTACCTGCTGTCTGGTAAATCTTCACTGCCACCCAGTGCCCGTCTCACCTCCACCCTAAACTCAACCTTGCAGTCTTCCTTTTTCAACTTCCACCATTTGATCCTTGGCTCTGCCCTCACTCTCTTCCTCTTCTTGATCTCCAATGTCATCTTACAGATCACCATCCTATGCTGCTTAACCTTACTTTCCCCTGCCACCACTTTGCAGTCTTCAATCTCCTTCAGATTGACTCTTCTGCATATGATATAATCTACCTGTGTGCATCTTCCTCCATCCTTGTACGTTACCCTATGTTCCTCCCCCTTCTTAAAATACGTATTCACCACAACCGTGTCCATCCTTTTGGCAAAATCCACTATCCTCTGACCTTCTTCATTCCTCTCCTTGACACCATACCTACCCATCACCTCCTTGTCTCCTCTGTACTCTTTACCAACATGCCCATTGAAATCTGCTCCAATCACCACTTTCTGTCCTTTTATGTACACGGTTTATCATTTCATCCAACTCACTCCAAAAATCTTCTCTCACCCATTGCACAACCAACTTGCGCTGCATATGCACTAACAACATTCATCATTACACCTCCAATTTCCAGCTTCATAATCATTACTCTGCCTGACAATCTTTTCACCTCCAAAACACTCTTGACATACTGTTCCTTCAGAATAACTCCTACCCCATTTCTCCTCCCATCCACACCATGATAGAACAATTTGAATCCACCTCCAATCCACCTGGCCTTTCTCCCCTTCCATTTAGTCTCTTGCACGCACAGTATATCAACCTTCCTTCTCTCCATCATATCTGCCAACTCTTTCCCCTTACCAGTCATACTGCCAACATTCAAAGTTCCTACCCTCAATTCCACTCTCTTTACTTTCCTCCTCTCCTCCTGCCTCCAGACACGTCTCCCCCCTCTTCTCCTTTTCTTTGCCGCCGCCGCCCCCCCAACGGTATTGAATCGAGTAATTTCAATGCAAAGCAGGTTTTTTGAATAAGAGAACTATGGAGCAAGTTTAACAATTGATCAACTGTAAAGATGGTTTTGTACACATGAATTGCTAGTCAGTAGTTTTGCAGAAAAACATGGCCCTTATTAATTTGGTACTAGATATGCACAAAAAACATTTACTCATTATTATTACTGTTATTACTCAAAATTAAAAAAAGTTATTAAATGCAGTTAGCACATTGTAATGCAAGTAGACCAGAGACATCAGCTGCTTATCCTATAATATACTCCATGGCTATGCTCTCTCTCTGAAATACAAGTGACTCAGATTTTTGGCTCACACACTATTTGATTCTTTGTTTGACTTTTCAAATTTATACTGCAAGTGTTTCAAATCCGATACGACTGTATAGAGATATCTATCCTGCACTTGCCACTCAAAGGAGAATTATCAAAAACAAACACCAACATTAACATCAACAGCACTAGGATTTCTTCACTACTTTGTGTCATTTTCAGTGCAGAATTTCTGCGAATTTGTCAGCTCTTGATGGCAAAAAAAGAGAAACAAGAAACAAAAAAAAAAAAAATGTAGCTGTTGCTTTTAGTGCAATTTTTAATGCTGGATGAACACATAAAAACCTGGAGACAGGAGAGCGAGACGTGGAGGAGTTTGATTGAACACAGTATCTTGATAATTTCAAAATGAATGGGGTTTGATTACTTATGCTGCTGTGTGTCTATAAAACTCTGAAAAATACATGTTTAAAGTGTGAAATTTCTGTAATAAAAAAACACCATAGCAACAAGGCTGTCAACTGACTTAATTCAGCATCTGGGGAAACTATCACCTTACTTTTTTTCCCCAGTGACACAACAAAGTCTACACTGTTATTTATCTTCATTTTAATGCAAAGACATGACAAATGTTGCATAAAAAATTAAAACAGTGTAAATTTCCAAACAATTAAGAGTCAAATGGTCAAACGTAGGTCACATTCATGTCTGTACCAGATTTAGCTCCACATACTAATGTGCCTTAAACGTGACCCGATTATTTTTGTTTTTTTGCAGTTCACACTTTTCACGTGAATGAAAAAACTGGAACCGAGCTCCAGTGTGCATGTGGCCTACTGTTTTATGTATTCATTTACTGAACAAGCATTATCAGTTTCAGAAACACTGAAAGACTCTAGCACCATTTAGAACTTAAACCAGGAAGGGGCTGATGGTCAGTAAAAAGGTACATGCATATATCTCATTTAGGGAAGGCATTTAGACTAACTATATACAAGAGGCAGCAGTGTTTTGTTACATTTTATTATGAAGTGTTTTAATGTACATGCCTGTCGAAAAAAAAAAAATCTATAAATAAATTTGCCTCTTACCTAGGAATATAAATCAATGTGAAATTCGAACAAATAGCTGCTTAATACATGTGTGTGGGGTAGTGGTGGGAACAACAGAGGAAGCAGTTTGTTTAGATGACCTAATTTAGCAGTCTTTGTGTAAGGCTAACACATGCATTCAAGTTACACGTGCACAGCCCCCTATTTCAGCCTATTTGACTGTTATGCCAGCATTGCTTGTCTGAAGAGAAAGTGTTAACGGAGGGGATTATATTGTTTGAGGAAGAGGGGAAAAAAAAAAAGTCATAATGACATGTTCCCTTTATTCAAACGTAATAAATATTTAATGTTTTATTTTTTAAAAAGGTGATCCAGTTTAATTTCTTCACATCTGAGAAATATTATATACAATCATATGTTGAAGATGTCCAAATAGTTAAGTGGACATGAAACAAGCATACTTAAATCAGGGCGTCCCAAAAGGTAAGTAGAACCCAGGGCATGATCTGTCAAGTTAGTGTTTCTTAGGGTGTTTTTTTTTGTGTTGTGGTGGTAGCAGGGAGTTTCCTGCACGGTTATCATGAATGCCATCAGTACTTTCATGTGTCCAACTAGCAAATTGATCACCACATGTTGTTTACTTTCTTACTCCAAATTTGTATTGCAAAGCTGCCAAAAGACACTTTGAATGCCACTTTTGCATTTTTATTGTTGGCCAACCCTTCATCCACCTCTTTGAGAGAGCTGTGCTTACAAGTAGTAGTAAGTACTAGTGACAAATGGTGAAGAGGGAATTTAGTATACCTTAATAAAAAAAAAAAAAAAAAAGGAAGGTGATGAAATGTGATTTTCTCGGAGACACTAACGTGCTGTGAGACAAATGGACAGCTGCTGTACAGGCTTTTAAATGTTTGAAGCACATCAAGACATGCAAATCACGCACAAGGCAGCAGCAGCAAGCCAACAGCTGATCAAGCAAAGAGCAGGATGAAAAAAAAAAAAAAAAAAAAAACACAAACTATTTGTTTCCCATTGTATCACCGCTTTAGAGGGGGTTTCGGAGGAGCAACCACATTTCTTTAGTGTGCTTTCAGCCCCCCTCTTCACAGCGGGAGCAGCAGAGACGCAAAGTGGCTGGCACGTTGCGCACCCTGGGGTGGGTAGGGTGTTTTTCAAGTGAAGCGAGCAGGCAGCAAAGCCACCTAGTACAGTATACTAAACATTTTTTTACCCCATATATCTCATCTGCAAGCTAGTAAGACTGCTGATATTGGAACTATAAAATTCTTAAAGTAACTTATTTCATGCTAAACAGTGCACCTGCACATGGACTGTTATAGATTTATGATCAGTACTTTCAGGTGTTTGCATAAGTGAAAGATAACACTCACACAGACAATATTTAGCCCATATTGATAAATCACTTAAAAACACAAACTGAGTGGCCCAGCCACATGCGATGTATACCACCTGTGTGTACAGTGCCATAATTTGTGTGTGTTTCTTTCTTTTTGTACTGCTACAAATGTATACACATAATGTAAAATATTGCACATTATTACATGGGTTTAAACCTCAGCCAGATCTCTGTTTTTGAGGGGTTTCCCCAATTCTCTCTCATCCAAAAAACTGCCTCATAATGAATGAAAAAGATGTTTCAATTTTCTTTCACTCTTTAATCTCTATGTAAGTTAATGAAAGACTTTAATGCCCTAAGCATGACAAAAAAAAGCTTACAGAGTGAACTTAAATTAACCTGTGAGAGCTGCTGCTGAATTGTGGATCTGAATATGAATGTAGTAGGTATCTGTGCAGAGTTTCCACATTACCCCCATGTGCATATCTTGTTTTACCAACATCCACAGGACATGTGTATGCATGTTGTGAAAGTCTGGTTTAGTTTAAATTACTGTACATTGCTAAAACTATATTTAGATGGTTCTTTACAGATTTCATGGTCTGTTTTATGTGAAGTTCTGTAACCTACACACAGTCAATTTTAACAGTTTCAAAACCAAATAATCCCAAGAAAGCATCTATTCTGCATACATCGGTACCTCTGTAAGCATGGCAGACATTCAAAGTGGACAGGGATAATTCATTGCACTGCCCAATAATACATACGAATATACAGACAGGGGCAGTTTTGAGTCTCAAAATAACATAACATGCAAGTGTTTAGAAGGAAAATTAAGATATGCATGGAGATAACATGTAAATTCCCCACAGGCAAATATCAGGATAGGGACTGGGCTCCTAAGTGGCATCATACCAAAACCATAGCTTTAATAGGTTGCATTATAAAAATGTTTTTATTATCAGATTCTGAAAGGGATTGAGCTCAACACTTAGATGTACTATACAAGGTGGTTTATATGTTTGTTTTGGCGAAAGTCAGAAAATCTCAGTCCTGTGGCTAACTAAGATAAAGATGAAAGATTCTGCTGGATTTTTTTTTTTTTTTTTAAATTGGGCATTTCTAGGTGGCTTGCAAAAGGAATAAGTAGATAGTTTCTAAGTAGAGTTGCATTGTCCACTAATGAGTAGACTAGAAGCGGTCCCCAAAATTGTATTTATCCATAAAGCACAGATTAGTGTTTGGGCATATGTATCTATTTTTATATATTTTACTTTCTTTTTCATGGTTAGACTTCATTATTTCACTATTATTACTTACTCTGTAGATGCATACATTTTACAAAAGCATGCAGTACCAAGTTAAACAACTGAAAAGGAGTATTAGAAAATGTTATTTCAATTAGATTTTTTTTTTTTTTTTTTTTTAAAAGCTGGACTGACTATTACAGATGGCTTAAGTATCACATTTATATGAGGTGAGACACAAAAATAACCAGATTGGGGTTGGGACTCTCCTGGAAAGCCGTCTGGAAGTTAGCCGAACATTAACCATAGAACTATATCCCCTCCTACACACCCTCTCAAACCGCCGACTGGCTAGGTATATCATGTGAATAGCCCAGTCAGTATTTGCACAATAAATCGCTACACAAGTTGCGGCAACAATGTTGGGTGAAAAAAAAGTCGAAGAGCGGATCAACATCAAATTTCTCGTGAAATTGAACAAAACGACCACAGAAACTTATGAAATGATAAAAACAGAGTAAGGCGAGAACAGTTTGTCTCCCACACAAGTTGAGTGGCACAAACGTTTCAAGGAAGGTCAAGAAAACATGGAAGACGTTCAATGCCCAGGTCGGCCACGCTCGTCTCAGACGGATGAAAACTTTAAAAATGGTGAATGAGTTTGCTCGAAATGATCATACTGCTTTTTCCGTAAAACAGCTTTTGACTAACAAAAACATTCCCGTCCTCGATCATCCTCCCTATTTACCCAATTTAGCTCCCTGTGATTTTTACTTGTTCCCGAAAATCAAAAGTCACCTGAAGGGAACACATTTTTCTTCAATGAATAAAGTGAAGACAGAAATGGCAAGCCTGCTGAAAAGCCTCAAGCAAAAAGACTTCCCGCACTGTTTCAATCAATGCAAGATACGTATGGAGTGGTGTAGAGATCAGGAGGGGAGTATAGAGAAGGTAAATAGAAAGCTGTAATTCATCAATAAATAAATATCTTTTTTACCAATCTGATTATTTTTGTGTCTCACCTCGTATATCACCGATATCTTGGTATTATTATCTTTTTAATTATTGATTAGGTGTAAACTAGGATTTAAAAAAAAAAAAAAGTTCTGTAGATATACCTGTGACTCTGGCTGCACTTCCTCAGAATGCAAATTCTTTGGTGGAGGACCTGGTTTGGGCAATATTGCTGGTTCTGCAGAAGAATAAAATAAAACTATTCATATAACATTTTTTTTTTCTTTGAGTTGGCAAACTGAAAATGCTGGCTTTGCAAACTTTAGTCTTTCTAAAATTCAAATTAGTTCCACCTCATAGACACTATAGCTTTCAACATAAACACAGCACTATGATTTATTTCATTTTGGGTGCTACAAGACACTAGAAGGTTGCATTACCTTGGGATTTGCTGGACTTCTTTTGATCATCTACTTTAATTTCCGTAATACTTGGGTAAGGAGGAGGGGGTGTTATGGAACGTTGACTTGGGGGTGTTGGTGAAAGTACTGTTGGCTGCCCTGTCATGACAAAATAAGAAACAATAGTGAAACTTATCATGTACTGTTAACAACATAAATGTGCTCATCTTCAATAAAAACATAAGCTGCCCCAAATTTATTACAGTTTTGACATAATATTTATAATAAGCTTTACTCGGTTCACAATCTTTATGAATCATACTTGTTGGTATTCATATATCATTTTAGTGAGAAAATTATACAAAAACTACAATCACACATAAAGCTTCACCAAACTGGTGCTTTACACTAAGCAGTTCACACAAAAAAAAAACACAACAACAACATTATATGAGCTGTATTTGTTTTCCCTCTTCTGGTGCCAAGTTTGATAAACACAAGATTAACAGAGAAAAGTGTGTCTTCAGAAATTTGCAATGTGACATGGTCATACTTCTACTCTCCACAGTCTAGCCAATGTAGTGTATAGACTGTCCTGTCTCTTATATTAATTGGTACTATATCATCAGCTTGGATGGGTAACAAACAGACAAGTTTAACTAGTACTTTGTTCAAGCAAAGTTAATGAACCTTACTTTAACCTTTCCTTTCCTTTTACAGATAGCACACTGATGGAGCCCTCAAACAATGGCGACTATGTTTCTATTATTTTTTTCTTGATGTAAAGTGAAAAAGAAGCATACTGAACTAAGATTTATTTGGGAGCATTTCATGTTATATGATAACGAAATTTGCTGTAAATTGTAAAATTGTGCTCAAGTACAAAACAATACTTCAACTTATTACCACACACAGAGTACGTATGCTGCTTGTATTGTTGTACTACAGCAACCATGAAAATATATATACAGGTTGTCCCAAAGTTACGGACATCTGATCTACAACTTACAAAAGGGGCCACAGCTGTGACGCATGCATCTCAGTAACTGCCGTTCTGTCATCTTCAGCCTGGGGACGCTGTAAGCGGTGGCTGGACGGAGGCGATTTCACTGCCTATGCAGTGTAGTGTCCCTCAGAAGGCTCCCAGAGGCAAGTGGTGAGCCGTGGTCCATAGTCTCCAGGGCCACAACTATCGCTCATGTGCAGGACGGAGGCTTGATGGGGAGGTTTGCTGCCCATCCACCATGCCGCCACAGCTACTGCTCCTGACTGGACACAGGCTGGAAGGAGCGGAGGGGAGCATTTCACTGCCCGCCCACCACATATGACTGCCCTGTTCATTCTCGGTGGGCGGCTGATAATGCTGCAAGCGGTGACCTGGTTGTGGCTGAACGGAGGCCACTGAGGGTGAATGGGGTGGCGGGGGGGTAGCATTGTAGTGTGCCTCGGGTGGTTGCCTGTTGAATGGGGGCGACGTTGGGCGATTCTCTACCCGCCTTTGGCTGCATCGTGTTCGTTCTCGGTGGATGGACACTGCAGGCAGCATACTGTAGCGTAGGCGACTGCGTAGTGGCTGGGTGGTGAACTGCCCCTCACCGCCCCCATTCATTCTCAATAGCAAGCCTGCTTGTACTGTTATGCACATAGCAGGAAGTTGTCTCTTGTCAGTACATCACATGTGTTGACGACGGGTGCCTTCCTGCTGTGATAGCGTGTACAGTGCTGTGAAGAAGAGCTCATTTTAACCTTTTGTCTTCACCCTTCAAGAATGTCTCTGAAACACAAATCTGATGCAAGTGCTGGTGATACAGTGAAGAAGAGAAAAAACATCATAATTGAAAATAAAGTAGAAACAATAAATAGGTCAGAGTGAGGTGAAACTCCATCATTCATTGGCAGAGCAATTGGTTACAGTCAGTCAACAATAGCATTTATTAAAATAATGGACCTGTTCCGACTTATATACAAATTCAACTTAAGTACAAACCTACAGTCCCTATCTCGTACGTAACCCAGGGACTGCCTGTATATGGTTTGTACAATGAGAGAACAAGATGGGTTATCTATGAACGTGGTCATTGACAAAGGCTTCTGGCAGCTAATCAGTTCTCTAGAACACAGGCAACACATTCAGCCTACAGCAGAGGTACTATCAGCCGCCATATATGTTGCATTAACATGCTATGCTAGTTTTCAAGAGTTTCCACTTGCGATATCACTACCACCCCTCACTTCATTGGGTTTACCCGATTTTCCAGTTAGCATTTGGGGAGAAATTTGAGCTTCCTTTTAACTCTGTCCTTAAGAAGGGTAATTAAAGATTAGCTTTCACAAATTTTTTTTGTGAAAATGCAAATTAAAATGCATTAAACACATATCGAATCACTCTATATACAGAACAGATGACAAAAATGCTACTTCCGACTGACCTGATTATTACTTTTTAAATTATTGAATGATGCCAGTAGTCAGCTTAACATCAGAAATTTGCTAACTCATTATAGAGTTTTCTAGAAGTTTTCTAAACCAGAACTTCCAAAAATCATCACATGGTATGTGAATTGAACACAGCACAAGTGCACATTTTCTCTTGTCAAAGACCACTTGGACCTAATGCAGTTTTCTTAGTGGATTAAAGAATGAAAGATGCAATCATCTGCTGTAAAAGGCCTATTCCCATATGCTCTGTGCTTGATCAGCTGGATGTCTGCTGCTGCTTGTGCCGTGCTGCGTGACCTGCATGTTGCGGAGCACTTTAAACATTTAAAAAAGCCTGTACAGCAGCTGTCCTTTTGTCTCACTGGACATTAGCGTCTCTGAGAAAATCATGTCTCGACCCAAGATTTTTTTTTTTTTTTAAATAGAGAGACATACTTAAAAGAATACTCAAGTTTTACTTACGCAATGTAGTTTGTAGTGATGGACAAGAAAGATTTTTATACTCATGGTTTTATGCAAAATGGGGACAAAGTTTACAATGTTATACAAGCCAGTTGTGACCAATGCTGTACAACAGGAAACAATGAGAAAGGGAAGGAAAAAAAAAACACAAACAAACAAACAAACACACATACCTCTCTCTAACCCACTAATAACAACTCAAGATGGCAGGAAGTCAAACATCTACAATAACACCCGGGGGAGTAAATGCGAACATTAATTTTATTTTAATTCTTTTCATTTTTATTACTATTTAATTTAATATTGTTTCTTTGTATCAGTATACTGCTGCTGGATTATGTGAATTTCCCCTTGGGATTAATAAAGTATCTATCTATCTATCTATCTATAAATAACCTGGTGCTAATTTATAATCAGTAAGGAACTTAAAATGCAAGTCTTTGCCATGTGGGAATAAAATCTAGGCACATCCACGGACACCTTGAGAAACTGCAGATTGCATACTGGCAGAGACTGGGCACAGGATTCAAAACCAGCATGCTGGATCTGTGAGGTAGCAGCATTAAACACCACCCAACTGGTCTGCACATTTGTACATATTATATGTGTTTAATTTAAAAAAAAAAAAAGTATGTATGAAAAAGTATTGCAATTAAAAACAATACCTTCCCTAAATATGAAAAGGCTTTGTTTTACTGGTATAAAGGCCCATATATTAAGTAAAGATGTTGCTTTAATTTGGTACTGTAAGTTAAACTTTATGATTAAACACATTAACAAGTATTCAATGGGTTTGAATAGGTGAGGCAACCCCCTTTGTTTTCTTGTTCCTTCACTACTGTAACTGTATATATTAATACTAATGAAGAGTTTTCTCTTTTAGTTCACGGTTCACTGTTCTATGTAATTTCCATGTATTAACTTTCCCTTTAATTAATGTTTCGAGTAACATTGATAAATAAAGATAATCACATTGTTTTGTGAGATTATGTAATATATAATGTTACAGTGTTGTTTCCCTCTCTACATCGGTTTACCTGCCCTTTAATAAAATTCAGTTATTAAAAAAAAATACAGTACATAAATATTGCATTCATATCTTTGAAACCAAACCAAAAATGAATCACACAATAATTTTCAAGACAAAATCAAAAGGGGCCCAAAGCTCATGTTGGCATCAATGGATGTAAGACTGGAAATTACCCCAAGTGGGATTCCATACACAGTCGTATGCACAACCAGTCTGGCCCAGTTTAAAGCAAGTAATTAAGCAAGCAGTATTTTTTTGGACTATAGGACAGAACCACAGAAATAAGAGAAAATCCACACATGCATGGGAAAAAACAAAAACCTCCACTTTGAGAATCATATATACTCAGAAATGTTGCTCTTTAATAAGTCATCGAGGTCCAAAACCACAAGGTAAAAGTAGTATATAATGGAAAATAGCATAACAGCTGTAAAGATGATAATATCATATAGTAACAATGACTTTAAGTAGCGACATGCCACAATTTGCAGTCTATTTCTGGTGTACAAACAAAAAAAATAATGCTAGCTCCTCACACAACATTATACAAGGCAAGAGAATGTAGAAACATGAGTGCAAGGATGCTGGTATTCAACAGGTGCAATAAATTACAAAAGTAAATTTAATTTAGATGACACAAATCAATGTTTGGCATATTTTAACTAACTTTCAAAGAGACAAAGTCCAGTCATGGAATTGGAGCATAGTTATATGCAAAAAAACACAAATTTAGCATAAATAAAAAGATAACCCTCTATGCCAAGAGCACAGTTAGGATTTGTAAAGAGGATCTTCATGTTAGTGAAGAAAGCTTATTAGATGGAGATTAGGAACATCCAAGTCATCCAGTCACTGGCCAAATATGTTGTTAACACAGCACTTGTAAACTTCAGCTGCCTTGTATTTTTCAAAGAAAAGACAAGGTGAGCGGATTGGGGGGAAGATGATAAAGGTGGCTAAATAATTCCCTGAGACACAAGTTTAAGACAGAATTTTTTGCAGTTTGAATAGGTTTCTACAAGTGTACGTTTAAACGGGACTTAATTTGGGATGCATTGTAAGCTTCCTTCCTATTACAGTAAAACAATTCTAAATAAATCATTCTTGGTGGCGTTAGTACTGGACACAGCACACAAAGCTGCCCTGTTTTATGTTGTCAAAGATATTCTTGCATTCGTCAATACAATTACTGTAGCATCACTGATTAAAAAGATAGAATTACAGTTAATGCAAATGAAGTCCACCAGCAGAAGGGACAGGGAGAGTGAGCAGGAGGAAAACTTCACCAAATTTAAGTAAGACACGGTTAGCAAGTGTGCTCTAAATGAGTCCAAGTGCCAGCTGGTGTGGTGTTGAGTACAGGTGTTGTGAAGAGGTCACTACAATACATCTACGGGGACAAAACAGCCCCAAAATTAAAAATCTACAATTCATAGCATGGGCAATGTAAATCTGCACCCTGAAACATAATTGCTGTTTGTATTAACTTATTGTAAAACATGGTTTAGAGCAGGGGTGTCGAACTCCAGTCCTGGGGGGCCGCAGTGTCTGCAGGTTTTCATTCTAACCATCTTCTTAATTAGTGACCAGTTGTTGATTCTAATTAACTTTAGTCTTAGCTTTAATTAGCTTGACTTCGGCCCCTTAGTTGTTTTTTCCTTAATTAGCAGCCGGACAGTAATGAGACATAAAACAAGCAGGACATGACCAGCTCACCTGTACCCATCAAACAAAATCTGAAAATAAAGATTAAGGTCTCAGTAAGGTTGATCCCTCAGGTTACCAAAACATTTTAGGAGTTCTTAGAAAAAAACAGAATATCAACAGTTTTGGAAATGTCTGCTGTGGCAGAAAGAGAGCAACAACAAGCCAAGGAATTGAATAATGGGTTCAATTAACAGCAAGAATCAGCTTCTCATTAAGGAACCGGTTGGAGTTTGAAACCCAAATTTAGCTGCTCATCTGTTGGCTAGTTTCATGTCTGATTTCTCTTTGGCTGTCATTTAATACTTAAGACTTAATCCCTAAAAACAGGGCTATTAAAATAGAAGGAAAAGAAGTTAATTAGCAGTGAAAACTGGACACTGATTAGGAAAAGGGTTAGAAAGAAAACCTGCACCTACTGAGGTCCTCCAGGCATGGAGTCCGACACCTGTGGTTTAGAGTAAGACCTTAATTTACTGGCGCTGGCTTTTGGGGTAAAATCATATTAACAAAAATGTAAAAAATTTTTTAATAAAACAGAAGTCTAAACATATAACTGATTAAAAAATTGAGTGAACATGAAACAAATAAAAATCGTAAATGTATAATAAAAAGATACTATAGTACTGCATCAACACATACACCAGCTGAACATACAAATACTGATAAACTTGAAAACAAATTCTTGAAAGAAGAAGTAAAAACCCACATCTCCAGCAGAGTTTAGTTCAGTTGGTGTGCTATCATTGTGTGATACAGTGTGATTGCAAGGTTAGATTTGTGGCTTACTGTACTTTTTGACCTTCAATTTGGTTCAATTTTTAATTGATTGCTTTAGTTTTCCCACTTTCTTTGAAGTAAACTGTTGTTTCCATACCCTAGCCTTGATTCAATCTGCATAATTATTTTTGTCTAAACCATCCAAAACCTTATATCAGGATAAATTATATTTAAACCTAAAATTCACATTACTCCTAATTACTCATTTCAAATCAAAAAAACAGTTTCCTGTAAAAAAATGTTTTGCAAAGAGCATCAATAGAACCCAAAGTTAGCCACTAGGAAAAGCCTGAATTAATTTACGGTTGAAATGTTTTACTCCTGGGCAATTGTATGCAATATGTTCAAGAACAAGGGGACCCAGTGAACTAATATTAGCCACTAGTTAATAAAAAATAAAAAACTACAAATATTGTATTCTGAAAAGTACTTCGCTATTGTAAGAGCCTCTCTTATATCTTTGAGTTAAACCCATTTTAGTGTTTGCTTAATTTCAATAGAATATGCATTTCTTTCATAGTCATAGACAATGTTATAGTCTTTTCTCCCTGTAAGTTAATATGAGATAGAACTTTCTTGCTATAATTAAGATACAGTGTGCCAATTGAGTCAGTTGATGTTTAGAATAGGTCCCAGTACACAGGAATTTAAAAGAGCCATTTTCAATATAGAAATGGGACAGGCATACAGTTTTCTGACAGTTTTGAAATGGTTCAGAAACATTTAGAAGTGTTTTTGCAAAGATTATGAATGTAACAAGATTTAAGGTTTTGAAAAGAACTTCTCTTAAGCAAGAATTATATTTGATATATTAAATTTGCTCTTTTTTTGTGAACCGTTTTACTTGAATTTTTATTAAAGCTTTTAAAAAACAAAGATATTTTGTCTGTGAAATCATTTCAATGCATTAGGCTTTTGTTGAATCCCATTTTGTATGCCACAGCTGCTAAACTTTGGTAATTTTGGAAAAATGCAGCTACAGCTATAAGGACAGCACAATAACCAAGGCCTTTTGTCTTAGGAAACTTCCTGGGCAAAGCTACTTATACTATAATATTACTTCACCATTGAGATCCTTCAGTATGCAAGTCTGGCACTGTTCTGGTTTTTTTCTATACAGTGCATCCTGAAAGTATTCACAGCGCATCACTTTTTCCACATTTTGTTATGTTACAGCCTTATTCCAAAATGGATTAAATTCATTTTTTCCTCAGAATTCTAACACCCCATAATGACAATGTGAAAAAAAGTTTACTTGAGGTTTTTGCAAATTTATTAAAAATAAAAAAAACTGACAAATCACATGTACATAAGTATTCACAGCCTTTGCTCAATACTTTGTCGATGCACCTATGGCAGCAATTACAGCCTCAAGTCTTTTTGAATATGATGCCACAAGCTTGGCACACCTATCCTTGGCCAGTTTCGCCCATTCCTCTTTGCAGCACCTCTCAAGCTCCACCACGTTGGATGGGAAGCGTCGGTGCACAGCCATTTTAAGATCTCTTCAGAGATGTTCAATCGGATTCAAGTCTGGGTCTGGCTGGGCCACTCAAGGACATTCACAGAGTTGTCCTGAAGCCACTCCTTTGATATCTTGGCTGTATGCTTAGGGTCGTTGTCCTGCTGAAAGATGAACCGTCACCCCAGTCTGAGGTCAAGAGCGCTCTGGAGCAGGTTTTCATCCAGGATGTCTCTGTACATTGCTGCAGTCATCTTTCCTTTATCCTGACTAGTCTCCCAGTTCCTGCCGCTGAAAAGCATCCCCACAGCATGATGCTGCCACCACCATGCTTCACTGTTGGGATGGTATTGGCCTGGTGATGAGCGGTGCCTGGTTTCCTCCAAACATCACGCCTGGCATTCACACCAAAAAGTTCAATCTTTGTCTCATCAGACCAGAGAATTTTGTTTCTCATGGTCTGAGAGTCCTTTAGGTGCCTTTTGGCAAACTCCAGGCGGGCTGCCATGTGCCTTTTACTAAGGAGTGGCTTCCTCTGGCCACTCTACCATACAGGCCTGATTGGTGGATTGCTGCAGAGATGGTTGTCCTTCTGGAAGGTTCTCCACTCTCCACAGAGGACCTCTGGAGCTCTGACAGAGTGACCATCGGGTTCTTGGTCACCTCCCTGACTAAGGCCCTTCTCCCCCAATCGCTCAGTTTAGATGGCCGGCCAGCTCTAGGAAGAGTCCTGGTGGTTTGAACTTCTTCCACTTACAGATGATGGAGGCCACTGTGCTCATTGGGACCTTCAAAGCAGCAGAAATTTTTTCTGTAACCTTCCCCAGATTTGTGCCTCGAGACAATCCTGTCTTGGAGGTCTACAGACAATTCCTTTGACTTCATGCTTAGTTTGTGCTCTGATGTGAACTGTCAACTGTTCGACCTTATATAGACAGGTGTGTGCCTTTCCAAATCATGTCCAATCAACTGAATTTACCACAGGTGGACTCTCAAAGATGATCAGGGGAAACAGGATGCACCTGAGCTCAATTTGGAGCTTCATGCCAAAGGCTGTGAATACTTATGTACATGCGAGTTCTGTTTTTTTTATTTTTAATAAATTTGCAAATACCTCAAGTAAACTTTTTTCACATTGTCATTATGGGGTGTTGTGTGAAGAATTTCAAGGAAAAAAATTAATTTAATGCATTTTGCAATAAGCCTGTAACATAACAAAATGTGGAAAAAGTGATGCGCTGTGAATACCTTCCGGATGAACTGTATGTAGTTCAATTATGTGACAAAGTTAAATAAATATTTTGATTACCATGAGGCTGTCACTTAGGCACATTTCTTGCACTTAATTCTGTTCTTCCAAACTAATTTTGAATTGCTTCTGGGCCTACAGCCTTTGTTACAAAGCCCTCAAACACTGAAATGATTCATGTGCAAATATTTTGGATAACCTAACAGTGCCAACATTAATTCTCATTGAGAAAAAAAACCCTTCATTTTAGAGCTGCCAAGTACCAACTATGCTGTTCCTACTGCAACACAGGTTTGTTATTTTCCTTCAATAAAATTTAAACAAATTATTACCAACCATTGACATTTTTTTTTTTTTTTAAATAGTATCATGCTTGGGGTTTTGATACCATTCATGCTAAACTGCTACTCCTACACACAGAATTAGATGCCAGAGTGCTTGGAAAACATCATCACATTACTATAGTGCAATTATGCATTCTAGCTAGAGGTATAGGATTTTAAAATGCTCATGAGGGCTGGGTGACAGATTGACCTAGGCCGGCCAAATCCTAACCTTGACAAACTGCTTGATAGCTGTGTGATGCTAACATGTCAATATGGACCAAATCCCCAAGGAATGCTTCCAGGATCTTGTGAATCTATACCATGGAGAATTACAGCAGTTTTGAAGGCAAAAGGGGGCCAAACCCATTACTTGCAATGTATACCTAATAAAGAGGCCAGTGAGTGTACATTCACAAGCATACACATACTACGTGTCATTATTGGTACAGGATGACATTCAAAAATCCGGCCATCGCTAATCCGGTTCCTTCAGATTTCTGGCATGGATTTCGGAGCACATTTTCAAATTCACCGCATTGGCGTGCCACCGTTTTCTGGAGGCACCGTTTATGTTTTGATGGCGTTTTAGATAGATAGATAGATAGATAGATACTTTATTAATCCCAAGGGGAAATTCACAGTAGTCTATAATCACTTTTTGGGTTTTGCTTGCACTTGCTAATTTCATTTGCTTTTTATTTAGTGTTTAAATTTTCTCTCTTTAAAAGGACTGTACAGGTAATCATTTTCTGTTAAATATATACAGCATATATAACCATCCAAAATCCGGCATTTTCGAAAATCAGGCACTCCTCTGGTCCGGAGGCTGCCGGGTCTTTGAATATCAACCTGTACTGTGTTATTGACACTGTTCTGCAGAGATACGCAACTGAGATTTTCATTGTGAGATGGGAACTGTGGTAGCGCTACAAACCCACAACTAGGAGACTGGGGTTTGCATCCCAGGTTCTCCCTCCATGGGTTTTTGAGAGATCGAGCCTTGCTCCCAATGCTTGCCAAGATAGGCTCCAGCTTTCCCCCCACCCCGCTCTGCAGAAATGCCCTTAGAAAATGGATGGTGATTCAGCCTTTTTCAGACCTTAAACCAAGTTCTCAATAATTAAAAATAATTTGTATTAAGTCAGGTCTTGGATGTTGTGCTATTGGCAAGGGACAGAAAGCAACAGAACATACGAATGAAGAGCATAACCCAAAAAAGTCAAGATTAGGAGAGTCTACTTACAACTAAGAATAATATCCTTGGCACGAAGAAGCTCCAGTTCATTCAGGACTTGCAGAAGATCTCCCACACGGGCATTTCTCATTTGCCAGTGTGTCATCACCTCATATGTTCGATGCTCTTTCTTCCCAAAAAGATGCAGATCGGTGTAGTCCTGCACAATTGATGCAGCTGCAGAGGCAAACAGACTGCCAGTTAATTGTAACAATGGAATGTTAATATTCTATTAGGAAAAAGGTAGTTTTCTTAACATAACATTATCTCAACACTGATGTCTTAATAGTTATGTCTGTATTTAAAATAGTTTTATGCATGGCTTGAAATAAGTCTTACTGTTTATATGTGTACATCATATTTTCAAAATACAAGTCAAATTAATATCACTTCAGCATCAGTATGATGCTTGAAGTGTTTTGTCAAGACTCAAATTCTAGACCAATATTTTTTACCAGCCTTTTACTCCAATTAATGTGACATAATCCTACAGAGTGGTCCAGATCTAATTATGCAGATCCAGATCGCTTGGATGACTTTGATTTATGCGGGGACGATTCCAGTTCAGCGCAAAGACCATTCTTCATGTCGTCAGATCGCACACTTCGATGGTCCAGGATTTTTGAGTGATTTTCTATGTAATAAACTTAATAAGTTATAGCATAATGAAAATTGCATAATTAGATCTGGACCACCGTAAACATTTATAGATGAATATCTATGGCTACAAACTAAGGAGACAATGGTATAGCCAGAGAAAACCGTGGCAATGTATGGAATGGCAGCTTAGAATCAGAGATACAACACACATCCAAATAATACAATAAAAGAAAGGAAAAGAGCAGGTCTTGATAAATGAACAATGTGTAAGTGGTGGTATTTATTTCTAGGTTTATAGGTTCATTATTGTCTCATGCATAGCATACGTAAAAAAAGTCTTATTTGCATGTGCTAGTTAACATTCAACACATCACAACTCTTTAGTGTCATAATTAGAGGCTATAAGAACTGTATCTCAGAACCTCTATGCACCAATACCAAAAATAAAAATGTGTCGGGAAACTAAAGGAGAAAGGTAAACCTCTTACAAATTTTTTAGTAAATAAACCATGAAATGCATTTTTGATAAGCAACTATAGAAATTATTTCAAAATAGGCAAGAGGATAAATGTTTATTCTGACCTGCAACTTAAAATTTAAGTTTCAGCACAGCATTCACATAAAGGTTCAAAGCACAATACACATTCACGAAAGTCATTGTTAAAACACAAGGCTAAAATGCTTAATTATAACTAATGAAATATACTAATAGTACTTAAGGCTTGCATTCTACAAGCCTGCTCATTTTTCTTGACAATGGATGACAATTACCATAACTATTGAAAAACATGGACCTTCTTCTTCTTCCGGCTGCTCCCGTTAGGGGTTGCCACAGCGGATCATCTGTCCGCATGTGTATTTCGCAAAATTTTACACTGGATGCCCTTCCTGACGTAACCCTCCCCCCATTTTGGTCATAAAACAATACGCTACAGAGGGTTGAATATAAACAGCAGTAAACGGTCTACCAGTTACTTGTTATTCAGTCAAATTAAGACATGTGACTTAATTATATATAAAAATGAACATACACATTTTGTTTAAAAGTAAACAAGGGGCTTCAAGACAAAAATGTAACTTAATTTTGGAGAGAATTTCAAAATGGGACGACCACCAAAACAATCCCCCATTTAACACTCACAAAGATGAATTATATACCCATGAATGGGGTTTAACTAAACACTAGTGTATTATATATGTCATGTCCAGTTAAGCATGTAAATGGGCAAGTAAAAACTGAGCTTGCTTGCTCTGTTGATAAAAAAAAAGTGTATTTTTATTTTTTTCTGGATGCCTGTATAATCGTTCCCTAACAACCGAGTCAGGTGCCTTCAAAAATATAGGGACTTACCCACATAAAAAAATATTTCCTGTTGTGACAAGATTAGATACACACAAAGCAGCTTCTGTAATTTTTATGCTGTATTCGATACAAATTTCATGCAGAAAAATGTACTGCACTACGTAGTTTCAGTTAAAGTTTCAAAATGATTTCATTGCACCAATATTCTGCTCAATTCTTAAAATCGGTAGAATAAAGACTGAACTTAGCAATAGAATTAACAAGCAGGATATTTACCAGCAAAAAGTTATACCTATGTTGGTATAACATTCAGAAAAACAATCTTGCTAATTCCTTGAGAGAAAAAACTTAAATCATAAAAAAGCACATCTTAAGACATTTACATGATTCTATTAATTTAGTTACATTTCTAAACACTGTGCAAAAATAGCAGTTAAACCTCACAGACGATTCAATTGTATTGTGTATGTACAACATTATGTAACCATGTTAACCAAAGGTCCTCACTTATCTCAATTAAAAATAGGCCTCAAGACAGCTCAACAGTGCTACCAAGGGTAAGATTTTACACATACACTGATGAGCAAAAACATTTTCACCACCTGCCTAATATGCTGTTGCTTCTCTGTATCAACAAAATAGCTCCAATCCACTGAGTCATGGACTGTGCAAGGCCTTTGAAGGTGCCCAGTTGTATCTGGCACCAGAATCTCTAACTCCTGAGAGAGAGAGAGAGAGAGAGAGAGAGAGAGAGATATGTGCGGATTACAGTGCGTTGCCACACACACCATACAATGAACCACCCTGATTTTTAAATTTAACAGTGGCTGGAGTGCCAATCATGCCGCCAACCCCTACGTTTATCCTACAAGTTGGAGGACCTGCTTGCATGCGGATTAATGTCATTCCCAGGAAGAAGTAATTGCAGGTTAAGGGTGGAGCTACCTGAAGACATCTTATACTGTATACGCTCACTTGGATGGAGATGTGGGGGATTCAGAGAAAAGGGAAACACTCTGAATTCTTCACCATGTTTATAAAACTATTACCAAATAATTTGTGTAGTTGTAGAAGGGTACATTATCTTACTGGAAGATGCTAACTACATTGAGGAATAATGCTGCCATGAAAAAGCATACCTGGTCTGCAATAATTTTCAGGTAAGTGGTATGTGTCAAATTAACATACACATAAATTCTCAGATCCAAGGTCTCCCAACAGGAGGATTGCCCAAAGCATAAACACTCCTTCCACTGGCTTCTTTCCACTGTGCATATCAGCTATGACACACACATACCACTTAATGCAACAGAAAACAGGATTCTTTGGAATAGACAACCTACTTCTATTGATCCAAAATCCAGTTCTGATGCTTGCATGCCCATTGTAGGGGGACAGGCTACACAGCCCCATATACAGTAGGGTTCAACACTCTGTGCGTCATGACACATTACACCTATAACAACCAACCATTAAAATATCTGTAATATGTGCCATGGTACCCCTTTTACTGGTTCATACCAGCCCATATATAGCCTTCATTAACCCTTTGCATCTTGCCTGCCAATATCCTTTTAACAGTTTGGAAAGTTTCCCCTTCAGACCACTGTTGGTATTTGCTTAGCAAGGCTGGCAGTGAGCACCCCACAAGCATTGCATTTCAAAAATGCTCTGACCCAGTCGTCTAGCCAAAAGAATCTGGTCCTTTACATCTGCCCAATCTTTTGTGTTTAACACTTCAAATAACAGTACCTATCAGATTAATGTCTAATGTAACCCCAACCTTGAAATATGCCATGGTAATGAGACAGTTGATTTCATTTGCTTCATATGAGAGTCGTCATAATGTTCTGGTTCATCGGTGTACATAAATTGGCTCAAGTGTCTGCCCTCTGCAAGCCCCTGAATTAAATGCATTCCATTACACCTAGAGTAAGGACCAAAACATATCAGTTGCATTTTAAAGCATTAAGCCGCCAAGATTTTCACTGTTTAGCAAGTTAGAAGAGGGAAATTAGAAAATAGTCTGAAGATCTGGCTGGTACTTTGAAGAAGACTGAGGAATTAACATACCTGTTTATAAACATTATTGTTGTATAGATTCTTACGTGTGAAAATTGCTCTGTTTAACTTTGGTGATGTATTTTACTACAGTATTTAAACAGTTAAGCATTTTAAAGCTTAAATTAATAAACCAGTAACTTGTTAAGAAGCCATAGGACTAACTGAAAATTGCTTTGGACTTCAAACAGCCTGGAAAAATCTCTTGCCATGTAGCTAAGAGATGTTAAGCTTTGTACAGAAAAAATACTGGAAACATTATGTTGATAATATAATCTAATAAAGATTATATTGGAAAAAGGTGATACAGTACATTCTTTTTAAAAAAAGGTTCTTTCTTGCCAAAGTATCAGGGCAACGGCTGTTAAGGCCTGCATACATAAATTCTTTGGTCAGAAGAAGAAGAAGGTTCCGTGAAATGTGCAATTAAGATATCCTGCTGGAAAGGTATGACACTGTCAGAAAAGAGGGCAAGACTACAAAACATAAAAGTAATTTAACTTTGTGATTACCTACATGGCAATATGTATGTTATAGTTGCAGCCTATATTGCCTATATTCTACCAGACAGATGTCAAAATATAAAGGTCACATTTACAAAACAAGTTACAACGTTTTATTCCAAATTCCAAAAAACCTACATATTCATTACTTTACTATAAAAGCTGAACCAACACTTGGTAGTAGAGTTTAGTGGTAAAGGATAGGCTTAGGCGCCATATGCTGTCTGTAAGTATGCAGTTACCACAGGCAGAGAGAGTTTTGGTGAAACCCTATCTGGCGCAATTTAGGATACAAATATTTTACCACACTAAGTGCTTTGTTACTTTCCATTTATAACCCCTACAAGTGAAACAAATGAATGTTGCAGTAGACCACTAGGCAACTGAGGAATTTCTATAAAGCGGTTTCCAAAAATGTAGCCAATGTATTACAAATGCTCAGGACCCTTTATAAAGACATCTACTTCTAGAATATATATTATTGCCAAAGTAAGCACAACCTTAATTTTTAAACACAATCAGAATTGAGTGTGAGTAGGGTCGGAGTGGCCATCAGGAACACGAGGGGATGTCCTGGTAGGTCAGTGACGTTTCTGGGAAGGTCAGGCTGCCACGCAATCTTTTCAAATTCTCTATAAAAAGACAGCTACTTCTGACGCGGCTTTATCAAATACGCTTAAAATTAACCGCATATTGTTCATTAGTTTAAGGCATCTGATTGTAATTAACCTGTAATAATATAATGGTCCACGGAATGGCCAAACTATTCCAAATACCATAGCTGCTTTAGCATGGTTACTCTCACTGTACCTTCCTCTTCTTTCAGCTGCTCCCGTTAGAGGTTGCTACAGCAGATCAATCTTTTTCCATATCACTCTCACTGCACTACTCAGAGTATTTATATCACTGTATCGGAGTGTGGAATCACAGCTGTACAGCAGCTGATCGGAAAGAGAATTATCGGGATACAGCATCAAGCACATGCTGCTGTCTATTGAACTGCTCTCATATGACAAATGCTTCAGAGCCTTTCCTGTACTGACCTCGTGGTTCAGAAACAGTTTCATCCCAAGAACTATAAATGCACTCAATCAGTGCATCAAGTGATCCTTATAGAACTGTTTGTACTTATTAGTACAATTACCTCACTGCAAACTTGTGATAGTTATAATATTGCACAACCTGAGCCATTTTATAAAGTGCGTATTTACATATGATGACAATATCATTTTTAAGATGAAATGCAGCAAAATGTTTATTACATTATACAGATATAATGTGAACATCATTTAAATAATCTATATTGTTAATAGTTACACATGTGAGGACATGGTGTCACAGCACTAGCTAGTTCAGGGATTGTTCCTGCCTCGCGCCGTATTCTTGCTACGGCTGGCATGACACTGGAAGGATAGATGGCTAGAATATTTAAACATGTACTATGAAGATATTTCAATGTTCCTTAAAAGTTTTGAAGAATCGGCATTCTAAGCTTACATATGGCTTACCATCTATTACAGAGAGGATTGTGTAGGACTTGGTTACTTGGCGAAAGAAAAGGAAGGACAGGAATTGTAGGGTTAGTACGTTTGAAAGAGACAGTACTGCTGAAATAAATTTCATCATCGAAGGTCGCGCACAGCGCAGCAAGCATCTTGTGTGTGGCAGGAAAAATCTCTGGACTAGGCGCCAGCTCGTCACTATTACTGCGCCACTGTGTTCCCATGTTGAAGTCCTATCATCATGAAAATGATATCAACTATACCTCTTAGTATTTTAATTATTCAGAGAGATGTAATATCACGAATGTAATGGATTCTGTGTCCTGTCGGAAGAAGAGAAAGCCTGTTAAATTAAGAAGCACATAGTGATTCACACATAGAAGAACACATACAAAACAAAGCATT
Organism: Polypterus senegalus; assembly: GCF_016835505.1. Classification (NCBI taxonomy): domain Eukaryota; kingdom Metazoa; phylum Chordata; class Cladistia; order Polypteriformes; family Polypteridae; genus Polypterus; species Polypterus senegalus. The sequence goes on along the minus strand of NC_053166.1, from coordinate 71,801,853 downwards.
TAACGTGCTACTTTACTTACGATGTGATTTGAGAAACTAGTATATTAAACGATTTATAGATGAAGCTTATGATGTTCTACTGCAATGACAAAATAAACTACATGATTAATGTGGCAATTTCGAGATTAAAGTTGACATTCTCATTTTTTTTTCATTGAGTCCCTTTTTATTTTTCTCTCTCTCTCAGACGGTGGGCTAAAACTCGCCTTTTTACGGCGACTTTGATATCTGACAACTTCTTTTTTATTTCGAGCACTGTGCGACTTTGTGAACTTGAGCTTTCGAGTTTCTCCGACACTCTGTCACTCGATCAACTTCCTTTTATTGTTTATACCGCGGTTTAAACCAACAAATGGTACGTTTTTCCTTGCCTCCACTTGGTATTCGCTGAAATTCTTCTGTTTTCTCCCGTGCATTTGCCTTTTCACACAACGCTGAACTTAAGGGCCATTTATATTGATTTGCATATTCAAAGAGGCGTAATTCTGGGAGGAGTTTGGGAGTGCCAACAGGCGCATGCACGTGCATTACTTTTCACGCTGACTGGGATTTATGGAGTGGAAGAACACAGAAGTTGGCGTTTGCACAGATTTATGCATCTGGATTTTTTTGTGCATACGTACATTTCCGCATTTGTCCTTATACCATGTTTTAGTATGAATTCTACGCACGGCGTTATGCAAGAGGCCCCTGGAGTTTGGGCGGCACACAGCTGAAGACCAGGATGGCAGTGGGGGGGAGTTGAGGAGGCTTGGGAGGACAGCTGCAACACGAGTGGCATGACCATTGGTGACTTAAGCCTAGCTCTGGAAAGGGAGCCTTATCATAGCCTTGGGACGGCAGGGACCCAGACCTGCAGCAGGTCAGCTGCATCTGTCAATAGAGAGACTCCTCTGCTGCAAGGCCCATACGGGATAAGTAGGGGAGTCCCCATTGAGAAAGAAGAATGCACCAGGCTTTTTAGAAAGGGCAGTTGATTTTAACCTGCACAGCGTCACCTTCTTTTTATGGATTACTTATTAAATTTGGAAGCACTGCACTTTTTGAAAAGTTTTGTTTAGACTTTTAAATAAAGGCACTTGCACTTTTCACCATTCACTTGCTTGGTGCCTTTGTCCTCATCTGCTCAGCTCATCTCAGTCATGACTATCAACGGTGTCAGTTTCAAGAGGCTCCCAAAAATGAAGAGGGAGCAAGGAGCCGATCCGCACCATCACACCTTCCCAAGTGGTATACTGTAACTCCACTTTGTGTCCAGATAACCATTCTAGGGGAAAAGGAGGCAACCACTCCCCAAATGGTACAATCCTGAGCGTGAAATAATACAACAATCCACCCATTTTCTTAATCCATTCACTGCATTTAACCATTTTACATTTGACATGAAGAAAAAAAGGTGGTACTGCGAAAGCAAGGATTAATCCAAAAAAATGTAATGGAGGAGATTGCCCTGTAATGTACAAAAATATAAGCTTTACAACACTGCATTGGTTCATGACTTCAGAAGCACTAGGTGACCGCAAAATAGCCAGCTAACTACAGTATCACATGTGATTGACCCTATAGTTTGTCATAGTGCCTAAACTGTGCTAAGTTTCTAGCATTATCAACATGTGGTGTCTAGCTGACATTGATGTGTGGTGCTTCACATGACAACACTGTTAACTTCAGGTTACTAAATTACAGCGTCCAAACAGAGAAGCTGTAACTTAGCTTTGCTATGTAGCTTTAGTTTAGGCTTTGTGTAGCATGTTATGAAAGGGAAAATGTTTAGTGCAACTCAAGCATTAAGCCACCAAAAGACTACCTGCTAATAATGTTCAGGGAGAACAAAACACTGCTCTTGTTTTTCACTTCTACTTCAACAAGCACCCACAGAGTTTCAGTCCAGTGATGCCAAAGAAGTGGGGCAGGAAATAGCACAGAAAGAACAGCAACAGATAGGTGCAACAGTGGTGCTGTAGTAGGATGATAGCATGTACGGTACATTTGAAGGTATTGCTCAGTATTAAAGAAAAATTATATGACTAGTGTGAAATGTTATGACTTAAGGATATGAAGAAATTATCTATGGAAAGATATGTAATAATAAATTACAGCTATATAGGCATTATGTGTTGCAAACTTACAATTAGCAGTGGTACATAAAATGTGCACACTACATACAGTTGTGCTTGAAAGTTTGTGAACCCTTTAGAATTTTCTAGATTTCTGCATAAATATGACCTAAAACATCATCAGATTTTCACTCAAGTCTTAAACGTAGATAAAAAGAAACAGTTAAACAAATGAGACAAATATATTATACTTGGTGATTATGATCGAATACAGTAATCCCCCGCCTATCGCGGAAGTTACGTTCCAGACTCACCCGCGATAGGTGAAAATCCGCGATATAGAAAGACCACATTTTTTTATAGTTAAAGCCTTAAGATACCCAACCCACATGCTTTAAACACATGTAAACTTATTAAAACACACTTTGTAAACACATATTATATGTGGATGTCAGGCTCAGGATATGAGTAACATCTCTCTGTTATAAAACATTTTAACTTCACGCAAGACAAGGCAGTGAGACAGATGAAGAGCTGCTGTAGGGGCTTTTAAATGATTGACACGCAGAGCAACAAGCTGAAAAACAAGCAGCACAGAGCCAGCACAAAGTCCACTTCTCCTTAGCGTGCACTGCACTTCCCAACAGGAAGTGGCAGGAGTGTAGCACACCTCTGAGGAGGGGGGGGTTTGAGTAAAGCGATCGTGACCAGATCCCAGCACTTCTCCTTAGGTGCGTTCACCCTTCACACACAACCTCCTTCATAACGCGCAGTGCAAACAGAACAGGCATGCATCTTGGCAGAAGCAGCACAAAGCCAGTAGCTGATCTGTCCACTTCTGCTTAGCCTATGTTCAACTGCCCACCTTCACAAAGAGAGCGGCAGAGACGCGAAGTGGAAAAAGGACAGCTGCTATACAGGCTTTCAAGTGATTGACGCAAAGCGCAACAAGCACAACACACAGCTGGCCAGCAGCAGCAAGACACCAGCCGAACTGATCGCATCTCTTTAGCATGCGTTCAGATCCTCCCTTCACAATGCGAGCAGCGTTATTAAGTGCCGCGAGAAAGATGTTTAACCACGCCCTGGGCAGGAAATAAAGGACAAATATTGTTTTTAAAAAAGTTTTAAAGAAAGAATGAAAATAATGCATATGTAACAATTCCCATGAAAATAACAAATCCCTTTAAATTGTTATTCCGGTAAACCAAACGAGAGGGCGGAGCCCCCGAGGAATAATAATAGTATTAATAAATCCGCGATAGAGCGGGGGATTATTGTATTACATATTTGTGAGTGGCAAAAGTATATGAACCTTTGCTTTCAATATCTGGTGTGATCCCCCTTTGCAGCAATAACTGCAACTAAACGTTTCTGGTAACTTTTGATCATTCCTGCACACCGGCTTGGTGGAATTTTAGCCCATTCCTCCATACAGAACAGCTTCAACTCTGGGATGTTGGTGGGTTTCCTCACATGAACTGCTCGCTTCAGGTCCTTCCACAACATTTCGATTGGATTAAGGTCAAGACTTTGACTTGGCCATTCCAAAACATTAACTTAATTCTTCTTTAACCATTCTTTGGTAGAACGACTTGTGTGCTTAGGGTCGTTGTCTTGCTGCATGACCCACCTTCTCAAGATTCAGTTCATGGACAGATGTCCTGACATTATCCTTTAGAATTATCTGATATAATTCAGAATTCATTGTTCCATCAATGAAGGCAAGCCTTCCTGGCCCAAATGCAGCAAAACAGGCCCAAACCATGATACTACCACCACCATGTTTCACAGATGGGATAAGGTTTGTATGCTGGAATGCAGTGTTTTACAGAACGTTTTTCATTTAAACCAAAAAGTTTTATTTTAGTCTCATCCGTCCACAAAACATTCTTCCAATAGCCTTCTGGTTTGTCCACGTGATCTTTAGCAAACTGCAGACGAGCAGCAATGTTTTTTTTGGAGAGGAGTGGCTTTCTCCTTGCAACCCTGCCATGCACACCTTTGTTGTTCAGTGTTCTCCTGATGGTGGACTCATGAACATTAGCCAATGTGAGCCAAACATGCCGTCTGGAAAAGGCACCCTTCAAACCTGAGAAAACGGGAGCAGTTTGCTCATGAGGAGTGGGCCAAAATACCTGCTGATAAGTGCAGAAGTCTCATTGACAGTTACAGGAATCGTTTGATTGCAGTGATTGCCTCAAAAGGTTGTGCAACAAAATATTAAGTTAGGGGTACCATCATTTTTGTCCAGGCCTGTTTCATGAGTTTATTTTTTTAAATAATTCTGGTTGAAAATCAATGTCTGACTTTCATTGGTTACATTTCATAGAATTTTTATTTATTATTACTTTTGTCAGATTAAAGTTATTTCTGTGACCATTTTGAGTTTTTCTTTCATTGACTGAAGGGTACCAACAATTTTGTCCACGTGTGACGTGTGTGTGTGTGTGTATTATAATATACCAACAATTTTGTCCACGTGTGACGTGTGTGTGTGTATTATAATATATATTATAATACACACACGTCACACGTGGACAAAATTGTTGGTACCCTTCAGTCAATGAAAGAAAAACTCAAAATGGTCCAAAGTCAATGAAACTTATGGGATATTAATCTGGTCAGTTAAGTAGCAGAGGGGGTTGTTAATCCGTTTCAGCTGCTGTGGTGTTAATGAAATTAACAACAGATGCACTAGAGGGGCAACAATGAGATGACCCCCAAAACAGGAATGGTTTAACAGGTGGAGGCCACTTACATTTTTCCCTCCTCATCTTTTCTGACTGTTTCTTCACTAGTTTTGCATTTGGCTACAGTCAGTGCCACTACTGGTAGCATGAGGCAATACCTGGACCCTACAGAGGTTGCACAGGTAGTCCAACTTCTCCAGGATGGCACATCAATACGTGTCATTGCCAGAAGGTTTGCTGTGTCTCCCTGCACAGTCTCAAGGGCATGGAGGAGATTCTAGGAGACAAGCAGTTACTCTAGGAGAGCTGGAGAGGGCCATAGAAGGTCCATAACCCATCAGCAGGACCAGTATCTGTTACTTTGGGCAAGGAGGAACAGGATGAGCACTGCCAGAGCCCTACAAAATGACCTCCAGCAGGCCACTGGTGTGAAGGTCTCTGACCAAACAACCAGAAAGATTTCATGAGGGTGACCCAAGGGCCCCATGTCATCTAATGGGCCCTGAGCTCACTGCCCAGCAGCATGCAGCTCGATTGGCATTCGCCATAGAATACCAGAATTGGCAGATGCACCACTGGTGCCCTGTGCTTTTTACAGATGAGAGCAGGTTCACCCTAAGCACGTGACAGAAGTGAAAGGGTCTGGAGAAGCCATGGAGAACATTATGCTGCCTGTAACATCATTCAGCATGAGCAGTTTGGTGGTGGGTTAATGATTGTCTGGGGAGGCATATCCATTGAGGGTCACACAGACCGCTACAGGCTTGACAAAGGCACCTTGGCTGCCATTAGGTATCAGGATGAAATCCTTGGACCCATTGTCAGACCCTATGCTGGTACACTGGCTCCTGGTGCACGACAATTCCTGGCCTCATGTGGTGAGAGTATGCAGGCAGTTCCTGGAGGATGAAGGAATTGATACCATTGACTGGCCACCACACTTTCCTGACCTAAATCCAATAGAACACCTCTGGGACATTATGTTTTGGTCCATCCAATGCCACCAGGTTGCACCTCAGACTGTCCAGAAGCTCAGTGATGCCCTGGTCCAGATCTGGGAGGAGATCCCCCACAACACCATCTGTCATCTCATTAGAAGCATGCACCGATGTTGTCAGGCATGTATACAAGAACACAGGGGCCATACAAAGTGCTGCGTACAATTTTGAGTTGCTGCAATTAAATTTTGGCAAAATGGACTAGCCTGCCACATAATTTTTTCACTCTGATTTTTGGGGCGTCTTTGAATTAAGGGCTCTGTAGGTTGATCATTTTCATTTCCATCAAACGATGTGGCATCCTTTACCCAGTCTATATCAGTATAGATATCCAGGAGGATTTCATTTTCCCCATTGAGATCTGATGTGTTTTCAAAGTGTTCCTTTAATTTTTTTGAGCAGTTATATTATATATATATATATATATATATATATATATATATATACATATATATATATATATATATATATATATATATATATATATATATATATATATATATATATATACACACACACACATACACATATATACACACAGTGGAGGAAATAATTATTTGACCCCTCACTGATTTTGTAAGTTTGTCCAATGACAAAGAAATGAAAAGTCTCAGAACAGTATCATTTCAATGGTAGGTTTATTTCAACAGTGGCAGATTGCACATCAAAAGGAAAATCGAAAAATAACTTTAAATAAAAGATAGAAATTGATTTGCATTTCATTGAGGGAAATAAGTTTTGAACCCCTACCAACCATTAAGAGTTCTGGCTCCCACAGAGTGGTTAGACACTTCTACTCAATTAGTCACCCTCATTAAGGACACCTGTCTTAACTAGTCACCTGTATAAAAGACACCTGTCCACAGAATCAATCAATCAAGCAGACTCCACACTCTACAACATGGGAAAGACCAAAGAGCTGTCCAAGGATGTCAGAGACAAAATTGTAGACCTGCACAAGGCTGGAATGGGCTACAAAACCATTAGCAAGAAGCTGGGAGAGAAGGTGACAACTGTTGGTGCGATTGTTCAAAATGGAAGGAGCACAAAATGACCATCAATCGACCTCGCTCTGGGGCTCCACGCAAGATCTCACCTCGTGGGGTGTCAATGGTTCTGAGAAAGGTGAAAAGAATCCTAGAACTACACGGGAGGAGTTAGTTAATGACCTCAAATTAGCAGGGACCACAGTCACCAAGAAAGCCATTGGAAACACATTACACCGCAATGGATTAAAATCCTGCAGGGCTCAAGGTCCCCTGCTCAAGAAGGCACATGTGCAGGCCCGTCTGAAGTTTGCCAATGAACACCTGAATGATTCAGAGAGTGACTGGGAGAAGGTGCTGTGGTCTGATGAGACCAAAATAGAGCTCTTTGGCATTAACTCAACTCGCTGTGTTTGGAGGAAGAAAAATGCTGCCTATGACCCCCAAAACACCGTCAAGCATGGGGGTGGAAACATTTTGCTTTGGGGGTGTTTTTCTGCTAAGGGCACAGGACAACTTAATCGCATTAACGGGAAAATGGACGGAGCCATGTATCGTGAAATCCTGAGCGACAATCTCCTTCCCTCTGCCAGGAAACTGAAAATGGGTCGTGGATGGGTGTTCCAGCATGACAATGACCCAAAACATACAGCAAAGGCAACAAAGGAGTGGCTCAAGAAGAAGCACATTAAGGTCATGGAGTGGCCTAGTCAGTCTCGGACCTTAATCCAATAGAAAACCTATGGAGGGAGCTCAAGCTCAGAGTAGCACAGAGACAGCCTCAAACCTTAGGGATTTAGAGATGATCTGCAAAGAGGAGTGGACCAACATTCCTCCTAAAATGTGCAAACTTGGTCATCAATTACAAGAAACGTTTGACCTCTGTGCTTGCAAACAAGGGTTTTTCCACTAAGTATTAAGTCTTTTTTGTTAGAGGGTTCAAAACTTATTTCCCTCAATGAAATGCAAATCAATTTCTATCTTTTATTTAAAGTTATTTTTCGATTTTCCTTTTGATGTGCAATCTGCCACTGTTGAAATAAACCTACCATTGAAATGATACTGTTCTGAGACTTTTCATTTCTTTGTCATTGGACAAACTTACAAAATCAGTGAGGGGTCAAATAATTATTTCCTCCACTGTGTGTATATATATATATATATATATATATATATATATATATCACAGCGACACTCATAACAGTGACAAAACAATTACATTGATACTCATGTTACGTTATTTTCAAAATGTTTCCTTTTCTTTTTCATTACTTCTTTAACACACCACTTCTCCGCTGCGAAGCGCGGGTATTTTGCTAGTAGATCTAATAAAGATCAGACTGAGAAATAGAAACTTCATGGATGCAGTCAGAAAAGGTGTGAAGACAAGCAGAAGCGATATTCCAGCAATTTCTTACACAGCAGAAAACCCAGCATGCAATAAAATTCTTGTGCCATTGCTACATTATTTAGCTCTGATCTATTTATGAATGTGAGGAATTGACCTTCAGATGGGTCGGGACGATGGAGGTGGGAGAGTATAAAGGTGATCTGGATTACATGGGTTCCAAGTTATTTTTAATTTTCTTTGTATTTCATCTATTGATGAAGTATGATTTTCATTAACAAGAATGGACTTCGGATGTCCAACAGGAAAAAAAGCACATTTTCATATCCCTGGAACAAGTTTTGGACATTTAGAAACAAGTGTATCAATTTGCATTTGTGTATCTCTGGTAAAATATTTTTGTATACACCTTAACCCGTGAATGAATGGACTATTTCTTAAAACAATTTTTGTAGACAATGCGCACTCAGCAATCTTAAAGAATGGATTAGGTTCTATGAGACTATTCTGCTTCAATTTAAGTTCAAAATTTTCAATCAATACTGTACCAACAACCAAAATGCTGCTCAGAAGTTCACAAAATGTGGTGCAAGTATTTAGAATTTTGAAGAATTTTTTTTTTTTTTTTTTTTACTCAGAGTTCAACCTAAAGTTCAAGCTTTTAGTTTTTAAAATTCAAAATATTTAAATGTAGCAGTGGTATTGTATCTTGGATGTGTTTTAGTAAATTCACACTATGCACTGCATTGTTGTTCTAAATACAGATAAATTTTGTGCAGGACATACATTTTTTCTTTAAATATTCACAATTTATTACTTATTTTTATCCCGGGGACAATTGGCCTCACTTATGTTACCACTGGACAGAAACTGATAATGTGGTGCCAGTCTGTTATATCTATGTGGCAGTAGAGAGTAGAGTGTTCTCTTTCAAATAAACATCTACAATGCAAACAAGAAAATCACATGTTTGCAGAATTTTGGTCATTGCTTTTGGTGGTTACAATTCTGTGAAAGCAAGGTGGGGAAAAAAATACATTTTCAAAAATTGCAATAAGCTGGTGAAACTAAAATGGAAAACATTTTTCAAAAATAACCATGTATTAAGAAAGCTAACTCTGCTGCAATAGGATTTCCCATTGAGGATTGTAAATCAAGGTGGAAGAGGCACTTCTGCTTCAGTATAATGTGCAGCAAGTGATCAGTCTTGGTAATTAGTCAGAAAAAACAAATATGCCTGACCCAGTGGTCCACTTATTTTAATAAATGGTTATAACAAATCATAGACTACTTGATTTAGTGTGTGCGAAACAAATGACTTCTGCATGAAGGCAGTAGTCAACCCCATGCATCGCTGTCTTTAGTATAGACAGCAGGTACAGTAATCATAAAATTTCATTTCAATAGAAAACAGCACAAACTGTAAGATTGCATAAGGAACTATTTGAACAAATTATTCATTATTCACATAGAGGTGCAGCTCAATAAATTAGAATATCATCGAAAAGTTAATTTCAGTAATTCAACTCAAAAAGTGAAACTCGTATTATATAGATTCATTACACACAGAGTGTTTATTTCTTTTCATTTTGGTAATTATGGCTTACAGGTAATGTACAGTAATGCTAGCGAGGAAGTGGCGATACAAGCCTTCGGTGCCTTCTGTGATCCTGGGAAATGTGAACTCACTACAAAATAAGATTGACGAACTGGCTGCACTGGTGAAAAATTTCAGGTCCTACAGAGGATGCCATTGGTTGCATTTTTGTGAAACGTGGGTAACTAGCATCCCAGATGCTAACGTGGACCTACCCGGGTTTAGCACAGTTAGAGTGGACAGAGATGCAAATACCTGTGGGGAAACAGAAAGGAGGAGGACTCGCTCTCTATGTGAATACAAGGTGGTGGAACCCTGGACATGTAAACGTCAAAATCTCCACTTGCTGCAGGGACATCGAACTGTGGGCCATAAGTCTGCATCCCTACTACTTGCCCAGAGAGTTTAGACATGTCATTGGCTGTTATTGTTTACATCCCTCCTCAGGCGGACGTGGACCACCCTAACCCACTCTCACCTCAGAGTACTGTATCCTTCACCCATCCTTCTGCTGATACCAGCATAGGAGAGAGTTTCCCACCCACCAACAATTACAGCAGCCCAGGTAAGCAGAGAGCCGAGGAGACTTCGTGCCAACAAAGCAGTGGGTCCAGATGGAGTATCACCACGACTGCTGAAGGCCTGTGCATTGCAGCTGGGGAGTCCTCTACGGCTCATCTTCAACCTGAGCCTGGAACACGGGAGAGTCCCAAGGCTTTGGAAAACATCTTGCATCACCCCAGTCCCAAAGGTATCACGTCCTGGTGAGCTGAATGACTTTCGGCCTGTCACTCTGATGTCACATGTGATGGACCATGGAGCAGCTGCTGCTTCACCACCCAAAGCCACAGGTCCGCCACACCCTTGACCCTCTGCAGTTTGCTTACCAGGAGAAGGAGAGAGCGGAGGATGCCTTCATCTATATGCTACACCGATCCCTCTCTCACTTGCACAGAGGCAGTGGTGCAGTAAGAATGAGGTTTCTGGACTTCTCTAGCGCCTTCAACACCATCCAACCTCTGCTCCTTAGGGACAAGCTGACAGAGATGGGAGTAGATTCATACCTGGTGGCATGGATCATGGACTATCTTACAGACAGACCACAGTATGTGCATCTCAGGAACTGCAGGTCTGACATTGGGGTCAGCAGCTCAGGAGTGCCGCTGGGGACTGTGCTTTATCCGATCCTGTTCAGCCTATATACATCAGACTTCCAATACAACTCTGAGTCCTCTCACGTGCAAAAGTTCGTGAACGACACTGCTATTGTGGTCTGCATCAGGAGTGGGGAGGGAGGAGTATAGGAACCTAATCAAGGACTTTGTTAAATGGTGTGACTCAAACCACCTAAACCTGAACATCAGCAAAATGAAGGAGCTGGTGGTGGATTTTAGGTGGACCAGGCCCCTCCCGGACCCTGTGATTATCAGAGATGGCTATGTGCAGAGGGTACAGACCTATAAATACCTGGGAGTGCAGCTGGATGATAAATTGGACTGGACTGCCAATACTGATGCTCTGTAAAAGAGAGGACAGAGCCGACTATACTTCCTTAAACATCTGCAATAAGATGCTGCAGATGTTCTATCAGACGGTTGTGGCGAGCGCTCTCTGCTATGCGGTGGTGTGCTGGGGAGGCAGCATAAAGAAGAGGGACACCTCACGCCTGGACAAACTGGTGTAGGCACGGAGCTAGACAGTTTGACATCTGTGGCAGAGCGACGAGCGCTGAGCAGGCTCCTGTCAATCAGGAAGAATCCACTGCATCCAGAGCAGCTTCAGCGACAGACTGCTGTCACTGTCCTGCTCACAAAGGCTGCAAAGAAACTTGCAAAGCATTCAACTCAGTTGATTGAGCTGCCCTGTGGGACATCCTGAGGGTTTGCAGGATCCCCTAGAGGTTGCTGATATAATGGCCGGCCTGTACACTGGTACTGTGAGTGCTGTGCAGAGTGGAGGCAGGACCTTTGCATTTTTCCCAGTTGATTCTGGGGTTCGTCAGGGGTGTGTTCTTGCTCCTACTCTGTTCAGTGCTTGTATGGACTAGGTGTTGAGCAAGGTTGTGGGGTCCAGCGGCTGTGGGGCATCTGTTGGTAAAGAAAGATACACAGATCTTGACTTTGCTGACGATGCTGTGATCTTCATTGCTTGTCCTGCTCCACTGACAGACTGAGGAGATCATTCCTCCACACACTATGCAACTATTCAATTCCACCCGGGGGGGGTAAACGTTAAGACTATACAAGATTAGACTGTCATACCTGCCTCACACTCTCTACCTTGCATTTTTTAACTTGCACTGAGCTTTTATTGCTCTTTATTTAATATTATTTTTATCAGTACGCTGCTGCTGGAGTATGTGAATTTCCCCTTGGGAATTAATAAAGTATCCATCTATCTTTATTTCGCTGATAATGGCTTACATGTAATGAAAACTCAAAATTCGGTATCTCAGAAAATTAGAATATTACTTATTATATTAGTAATCCCTCCTCAATTGCAGGGATTGCGTTCCAGAACCCCCCGCGATAGATGAAAATCTGCGAAGTAGAAACCATATGTTTGTATGGTTATTTTTATATATTTTAAGCCCTTATAAACTCTCCCACACTGTTAACATTATTAGAGCCCTCTAGACATGAAATAAAAACCCTTTAGTCAAAAGTTTAAACTGTGCTCCATGACAAGACAGAGATGACAGTTCTTTCTCACAATTAAAAGAATGCAAACATATCTTCTCTTCAAAGGAGCGCCGTCAGGAGCAGAGAATGTCAGAGAGAGTGCGAGATAAAAGCAAACAATTAAAAAATCAATACGCGCTTTTAAGTATGCCGAAGCACTGCGATAAAGCGGCATTTTGTAGAGGAGCGTCCGTATCCTCTAGGCAAACAGCCTCTGTGCAAACAGCCCCTCTGCTCACACCCCCTCAGTCAGGCAGAGAATGTCAGAGAGGGTGAGTGAGAGAGAAAAGCAAACAATCAAGCACGGGCGGGAGGCATATCTTATATCATTGAGGAGTTTTAGTTAAAATGTAATACATGCTCTGATTGGGTAGCTTCTAAGCCATCCGCCAATAGCATCCCTTGTATGAAATCAACTGGGCAAACAAACAAACCGAGGAAGCAAGTACCATAAATTAAAAGACCCATTGTCCACAGAAATCCACGAACCAGCGAAAAATCCGTGATATATATTTAGATATGCTTACATTTAAAATCCGTGATAGAGTGAAGCCGCGAAAGATTACTATATATATAAAAAATAAAGGTTTTTAATACAGAAATGTTGGCCTACTGAAAAACATATCCATGTACGCACTCAATATTTGTTTGGGGCTCCTTTTGCATGAATTATTGCATCAATGCGGCGTGGCATGGAGGCGATTAGCCTATGGCACTGCTGAAGTGTTATGGAAGCCCAGGATGCTTTGATAGCAGCCTTCAGCTAGCTCATCTGCATTGTTGGGCCTGGAGTCTCTCATCTTCCTCTTGACAATACCCCATAGATTCTCTATGGGGTTTAGGTCAGGATAGTTTACTGGCGAATCAAGCACAGTGATACCATGGTCTTTAAACCAGGTATTGGTATTTTTTGGCAACTTTTCAGCAGAAGGAAGCATAAAGTGCTCTATAGACAGCTGTGCCGACTTTGGACTTGATAAAACACAGTGGATCAACACCAGCAGATGATTCCCAAATCATCACGGACTGTAGAAACTTCACACTGGACCTCAAGCAAATTGGATTCTGTGCCTTTCCACTCTTCCTCCAGACTCTGAGACATTGATTTCCAAATGAAATGCAAAATTTACTTTCATCTGAAAAGAGGACTTTTGGACCATTGAGCAACAGTTCAGTCCGTTCTCTCCTTAGCTCAAGTAAGATGCTTCCGACGTTGTCTCTGGTTCACAAGTGGCTTGACACAAGGAATGCGACAGTTGTAGCCCATGTCCCGAATACATCCAGGTGTGGTGGCTCTAGAAGCACCGACTCCAGCTACAGTCCAATCCTTGTGAATCTCCCCCAAATTCTTGAATGGGGTGTTATTCACAGTCCTCTCAAGGCTGCAGTTAATCCTTGTTGATTGTGCACCTTTTTCTGTCACATTTTTTCCTTCCACTCAACTTTCCATTAATATGCTTGGATATATCACTCTGTGAACAGCCAGCTTCTTCAGCTTTATGTGGCTTACCCTCCTTGTGGAGGGTGTGAATGACTGTCTTCTGGACAACTGTCAAGTCAGTAGTCTTCCCCATGATCGTGTGGCCTACTGATACAGACTGAGACACCATTTAAAGGCTCAGAACACCTTTGGGTTAATTAGCGGAGTGGAGTGGGACACCAAAAGTCTAAAATATTGAACTTTTTCACAATATTCTAAATTTTCTGAGATACTGAATTTTGGGATTTCATTACCTATAAGCCATAATCAACAAAATGAAAAGAAATAAACACTTGAAATATATCACTCTGTGCGTAATGAATCTATAGCAGTTTCACTTTTTGAACTGAAATCCTGAAATAAATGAACTTTTCAATGATATTCTAATTTATTGAGATGCACCTTTAGCAGATTTAACACATCCATACAGTGCCTATAAAAAGTATGAATTCCTTTGGAAGTTTTCACATTTTTTTGTTATACAACATTAAATTATTGTAGGCTGATATTTATGCAATTATTTTATAATTAATCTAGACCTGCTTGCAAAAATCAATTTTTCACTTCAAAAGTGTCTTTTTCTGTTGATCAATTTAAAAAAAAAATAAATAAATAAAATCCACTGTGATTCAATGTAGTAGAACAATAAAATGTAAAAACTTCCAAAAGGATGAGTACTTTTTAAAAGGCACTCTACATATGTACAGTGGGATGCAAAAGTTTGAGCAACCTTTTTAATAGTCATTATTTTCCTGTATAAATCGATGGTTGTTACGATAAAAAATGTCAGTTAAATATATCATATAGGAGACACACACAGTGATATTTGAGAAGTGAAATGAAATGTATTGGATTTACAGAAAGTGTGCAATAATTGTTCAAACAAAATCAGGCAGGTGCATAAATTTGGGCACCACAAAAAAGAAATGAAATCAATATTTAGTAGATCCACCTTTTGCAGAAATTACAGCCTCTAAACGCTTCCTGTAGGTTCCAATGAGAGTCTGGATTGTGGTTGAAGGTATTTTGGACCATTCCTCTTTACAAAACATCTCTAGTTCATTCAGGTTTGATGGCTTCCGAGCATGGACAGCTCTCGTTAACTCACACCACAGATTTTCAATTATATTCAGGTCTGGGAACTGAGATGGCCATTCCAGAACGTTGTACTTGTTCCTCTGCATGAATGCCTTAGTGGATTTTGAGCAGTGTTTCGGGTCGTTGTCTTGTTGAAAGATCCAGCCCCAGCGCAGCTTCAGCTTTGTCAATGATTCCTGGACATTGGTCTCCAGAATCTGCTGATACTGAGTGGAATCCATGCGTCCCTCAACTTTGACAAGATTCCCAGTTCCTGCACTGGCCACACAGCCCCACAGCATGATGGAACCACCACCATATTTTACTGTAGGTAGCAGGTGTTTTTCTTGGAATGCTGTGTTCTTTTTCCTCCATGCATAACGCCCCTTGTTATGCCCAAATAACTCAATTTTAGTTCCATCAGTCCACAGCACCTTATTCCAAAATGAAGCTGGCTTGTCCAAATGTGCTTGAGCATACCTCAAGCGGCTCTGTTTGTGCTGTGGGCGGAGAAAAGGCTTCCTCTGCATCACTCTCGCATACAACATCTCCTTGTGTAAAGTGCGCCGAATGGTTGAACGATGCACAGTGACTCCATCTGCTGCAAGATGATGTTGTAGGTCTTTGGTGCTGGTCTGTGGGTTGACTCTGACTGTTCTCACCATTCGTCGCTTCTGTCTATCCGAAATCTTTCTTGGTCTGCCACTTGAGCCTTAACTTGAACTGAGCCTGTGGTCTTCCATTTCCTCAATATGTTCCGAACTGTGGAAACAGAAAGCTTAAATCTCTGGGACAGCTTTCTGTATCCTTCCCCTAAACCATGATGGTGAACAATCTTTGTCTTCAGGTCATTTGAGAGTTGTTTTGTGACCCCCATGTTGCTACTCTTCAGACAAAATTAAAGGAGGAGGGAAACTTACAATTGACCCCTTAAATACTCTTTCTTTCTTACCAAGCCAATTTAAGTTCCAATAATTAGTTCTAAAAGTTTTGGAATCAATAAAATGAAAACGGTGCCCAAATTTATGCACCTGACTGATTTGGTTTGAACAATTATTGCACACTTTCTGTAAATCCAATAAACTTCATTTCACTTCTCAAATATCACCGTGTGTGTCTCCTATATGATATATTTAACTGACATTTTTTATCGTAACAACCAACGATTTATACAGGAAAATAATGACTATTAACAAGGTTGCCCAAACTTTTGCATCCCACTATATTTGAAAAGGGTTTTAAATGATTGATGTGAAAGTTAAGCAACGGTATGATATAATAATAGCATCATAAAATACAAGTAATTTACTTAGTAATTAGTACAGATCTATCAAGGTGGCAACATAAAGGCAGGAACAAACCTTCTTTGGGGCATTCGATACACACACACCCCCCTAATCCTACAATATACTTTAATGTCATGTCAACAAGTTGACTGAAGTGCAGACTCTCATGGGCTTTTTGAAAAATGAGGCAGGTGTTAATTTCATGTTTCAATGAGTGGCGACAGCAGTACCAACAAATTCAGAGGCAGCTACTATCACCCCTAGACCAATCCTGAACCATATAGTGTCAAATCACTCCATTCCATGTAGTCAGTATAGAGCCGAACTTGTACAGGACATGGGTGGGAAAGGGGGGAAAAAAGTCCCTTGATAAAATCCACACAGATACAAAGAGAGAATGATCAGACTCCAGACAGACTGGTCCCAGCTGTAATGTGAACCTGTTCAAGGTACTGTGAGGCATTAAACTTTCTATTACCGTGCTGACAACAAGTAACTCATTTTGCAATTAAAATATTTTATTGAGTGTTCCATTTTGCAGTGCTAAAAATCAAAGTGAGGAAAGTGTAAATTTTGAAACACACCAGTTTCATCCTTTAAATTAGGCACCTAAATACATTTTGCTAGGCACTATATTAATAATCTGGAGAAAAAAATGGCAGAGAACTTTAAAGCACATTTTATTAATGGACTTTTTTGAGACTAATAGCACAACAATGATGTTCAAACATAAAATAATGTACATAAGTGGCATATCATATCTCCAGATAGCTTTGTCCCATAGAATATTCCTCCACATGAGGCTCCACTATGTCCGATAAAAATCAAAACACTACACCTCTACACTAGCAGTAGATACCTACTCCAACAATATAAATGTCTCTCTTCGAGACCCTAAATGTCCAAATGATTTCGGCTAAAGTGGAATTCCCCTTGCCACATGTAGTTAGAGCCAGGTCCTGTGATCTTCTAAATATTTGTTAATCAAAATTCTTTCGAAATCCAGTCTCAACAAACTGAACATTTAATGCGTGAAAATATGAAGTGTCTCACTGTGCTCAAGTAATAATAAATCCATTAGTACATTGTAATCACAAAGAAAATAGTTGAGGTTAACTAAAGAAACTGCAGCAGGAATCGTTACCATCATGTAACAAGTTAAAGCAGCTTTTCATGAATTTCAAAATATAGATTAAGGCTAATACAGATTATTCTGTGTGTTTAACCATCTCCTTGAATGAAGTAAAGCAGCTGTAACATACAGATAAAGTCCTTAGATTGACAAAATAGTCAGATTTTTACTTAATGCTAAGTGTCTAAACAAGGGTGCATAGTACAAACAACAATGTGTAAATGTTTGACAGATTAGCAGTTTGCAAACCACAAAGTTGATCTCAGATTGGAGCATAATATAAACAAAAACTAATTTTTCAGGCAACAAAACAGTAGACCAAAAACAAAAGAGTTGTGGGTGGATAGTCTGCCTCCTGACCCTGGGACCGTCTCCAAGGAGTGTGAAAATTCCTCACATTCAACATCCCATCACAGTGTGATCTCTCACTCTCGTGGTCAATTCCAGACTGTTGTCATCAGCCTGTTCAGAAGTGAAATGTTAAACAGGATGTGGTATTGTCATCTTCCTCATGACTAACAGGACAAACTAGAATTTCTAATCATCAAGTGATTAAAACAGAAGAACCAAAAATAACTGTACAATGTTTAATATGTTGTAATTATTTAATGGATGATTTTTATCCAAAGCATTTTACAACCATTAAAACTGAAACCCTTGCAATTTTAAGTGACAGGCTCAGGGTGTCACAATGGGAACCCTTTCATTATTAGCTTTGTACTTTACAGTTTACCCTGTAGTCAGTAAGTGGTACGGACAAGTTAGTAACATTTATGGAATGTTAAGAGTAATTTGACAGACATACCTACCACAACACCATTACCTTGGGCTAACTGAAAATATATCTTGCAATGGGGCATTAATTTATAGTTTTAATTGATAAATCAGGGAAAATAAAGAATTATATAAAGGAAGTGTAAAGGCACAGTGGTTGGCAGTGTTGCCTCATCTGCAGAGAAAGGGTTCATATCACAACTCTTTGGATCCTGCACATGGATTTTGTATATTCTTTCCATCCCCACAAGGTAATTTGTTTCCCCCTTATGTATACTGCACTTTCTACCCACCCCATCACCAAAATTCTTGCCCAGTACAGTTATGAGCAAGAGGCTCCAGTAATGAGCAAGGACTATGGCCAAAGTTGGTTCCATGTCCTGCACACAATGCCACTGAGAGTTTACTAGGACGATTTAAAAAATAAATAAATAAATGGGAGTAAACAAACTTAAGTAATAAACAATATTCATAATTCATTTAGTCACCTTCACATAAAATAGGAAAACAATAATGGTATGAACCACAATCATTTCTTTAGAAATATAATGGCAGAAAAAAAAAAAATGTACTGAACCCACTAGAAATAACAAGGCTACTTTACCCAAATAATCTTTTCCAGTTTATGTAAGCATTGCCTTGAATTTCAATACTGAGTTTAACAGATAAAGGCAATTTTGTAAGAAGTGCTCCTAAAAAAATAACACAGGCAGCAGAATCACAACTGTTAAATCAGTTCCTAAAATGTGTTTATATGAGAACAGGTTAACACTGCAAATGTTAAATTATACACTAGTGATTTTTCTGTGCAACAGCATTCAGAGATGTATTACAAAATAAATAACTTTAGAAAATAGCAAGATTGGTAAAAGTTAATTTGAAGATTAAAGAACTAACACTGAATTTTTCTAAAGTCCTTTATAATAACTGTTATTTTTAATATGAAATTTCACTTTTTTTTTTTTTTATATAAAAACACACACCACAAAATACCTAGTCCTTTTATCCCCCAAAATAAAGTTATAAGGGTAAATATTCAACAACCTGCCATATATATTCAGTGGACAATAATTTGAGTGTGAAACCAATAAAAATAGCCTTCACCTATTAAAATTAAGAAGTCAAAGTAAGCATTTAAACATTTCAAAAAAAATTCCAAAATTTGTATTTTTAACAAACAAAACTAACATCTGAATGCTCCACATTTTACCAATAAATGTGTTTTTGGCTCTCTGCTTTAACAACGTTCTGTAAGATACTGCCCACAATGTGCTCCAGGCAGGGCCCCCTTGTTCTAGAGTGGATTAAGCAGGCTGAGTGGATGGATGGAGATTACCTATGAAACATGCCGCGACTATGATTGATGCTTCACTTTATGTAGTTAACTATTCTTTTCTTGCATCCTTCTGCTTGTATTCCTACAGCTTTCAATTATTAATAAAGTAAAACACACCAAGGGGGAGGAAAAAAGAAAAAAAAAAAACCCAAAAACACTCCTATCAAGCATATATAATTTTAAAACGTAATCATCCTTAAAATTTAAAAAATGGGCTAAGATTTCAGGCTAAATAAAGCACTTCCTTAAATTAAAAAGCATAAGTTTGAACATGGCATCATTCACTTCCTAAATTAAACATTGCACTATTTTCATCAACAAGCAAGTTAAAATCCAGCATTTCTTAATGAAATTTTAAGATAAAACATTGCATTAAAAATTAATCAACATATTAGGACTAGCAAAAAATTTTACTTTCCATATTAATGACATTGGGCTTCATAAACCTAACTTCATTAATGTCCACACACACAAAATTGGAAGCAGCAAGGTTTTGTCTAATCTAAGTCTGAAACACAGCTCAAATAAGATACAAAAAAAAAATCCAAGTTCTTTTAATGAGCTGAACTGTGCATTGCTCCCAAAAATTCACTTTCTATGAGGTCTTTTGGGGCTTATAGAATACACAAGATTTCACGGATTAGAGACCATTTAGTTCATTAAACATATTGGTTATAAAATAGCAGAGATGTTCCAGTATCCTGTCCACATTTTTCAAGTATGTCAAGGTTTCTGCTTAAACAAAATGACTTGGTAATTTGTCTCCTTACATTACCTCAACCCTTGCGTGAGGAGGAGCTCCCTCCTTCCTCATAATTTCCACCTATTTTGCCAAGTATGTGGTTCAATTCAGTTGAAGTAATCGATTTTACT
Source organism: Polypterus senegalus (assembly GCF_016835505.1). Taxonomy (NCBI): domain Eukaryota; kingdom Metazoa; phylum Chordata; class Cladistia; order Polypteriformes; family Polypteridae; genus Polypterus; species Polypterus senegalus. The sequence goes on along the minus strand of NC_053166.1, from coordinate 71,781,535 downwards.
AAAGAAAATGACATGTTCTCAATTAGATTCAAGTTGTTACCATGTCCTTCAGCAGGGTAAGTCAAAAATAAATGAGGATGATGGGTTAGGTCCCTACACAGGCTTGTTTGCCCCACTCTAAAAAGGGTTATAATACCTTAGCTTGTTGAAGCAGAACATGCTTTTTAAATTTTAGGACACAATTCATTGCTTTTTTAAGAGATGATCCGCTGCCTATCATTTAGGCAAAGGCATGTCAAGGGAAGCATAAATACTCACTCTTATTCCACCAGGCATCACAAACACGAAGGACACTTTGCCATTTCCAATGTGACCTCAGTTAATAGATTCTACCCTGGTAAGAAGATGTCTGTAACCAACTGTCTGCTTGACCCTCATTGACAGAGAGTGGAATGTGACTCTGTTCTTCAGATTCATTTGTACTGATGACTCTTACAATTAGGCCTTGTTCACACGGGCGTTAAGTTTTTGGATAAACGAACTTGCTCTGAACGTCCTAGACCACTGATCATCAACTGGCGGCCCGCGGGACGAATCCGGCCCGCTGAGCCATTCAATCTGGCCCGCGACCGGATTCCAAAATTGTGAGGATCAAAAAGAAAATGGTTGTCCACACTATTAAAGCAACAAAAAATAACAACAACTGAGTCTCTTGTCAGACTAACCACCATTTATGACTATATTTAGGCTACACTCCAAAATGAGGACAGACTCAGACAGACTGCGGCGTTAAGCATTTATTTATTGTTTCAAACAGGTTTAAAAAAAAAAAAAAAAAACAACGAACGCGTAACTTTTCCTCGTGCCCTTACATAACACCCAAGCAGCCTGCAGGGATGCACACGTCGCTCTCTCTTGATCAGTTAAAGTTTGAGTAATAATGCCACTTGCACGGGAGTAGGCAGATTTCAATGTGGCGATTTTTCTCTGACGAGCCTCTGACTGTTCAGGATATGAAACCTTGAAATTAGAATGTTTTGTGTTGTGGTGACGGCGAGATTGTATTCTTTGCAACAGCAACAGTTTCGCTGCAAATTAGGCATACTGGTGACGATTTCGAAGGTTGGCATGATAAATGCGTACTTTTCAGTCCAGTCATCATTGAAGGACCTGTTTTCTACATCAACTTTGCGTTTCATGGTCTTTGAGAGTGCCATTTTACCTCTTTTAGGAGACCCTTTCCTGTCACTTCCTCCGTGTTTGTTTTTCAAGTGCTCTATTATAAAGTTGACTTGGCCTAATGGAAATGATGCAAAATATCTATCACTCCTAGTGGTTGACTGTGGTATAGGTGATGGGAGCCTTGAGTTTTGTAATGCAATGGAAAAAGTATAAACATTAAACATAATGTTAAACCAAATTTAGATATTTATTAGATTTTCTTCTTGGGGGTCCGGCCCCCAAGGAGACTGTCTGGTAAAACTCTGGCCCTCTGACAAATATAGTTGATGACCCCTGTCCTAGACGTTTATGTTGCATTTTGTGGTGGCGATCGATAGACAGAGACAAACGAATGCCGGTGTAGAAGTAAAACGCCAGCCTGCAGCCCAAATTGTAGTTTGTGTGTTAACCTGTGGAGGCAGTGTCGGGAACTGGATATGAAAGCCCTTGTCGTTTTATTTGAGGTGCCTCCTTTCAATATGGACCATTTTGCTATGTTAGATATTAATCTTCTTGTTTTAAAATACTGTAATACGCGCGTAGGGAGAGAAAAATCGCCGCCGCTACTGGGTTCATCCTCTGACTGCACAACGTCGGGTTAAAGGAAGTTTTTTTGTGCTTTATGAAGAAATGCGAAAATTTCCGCGCAAGTTTAATTACTGTCGGATGTCGGTTTCCACTTTTGATTGTCTGCTGCAGCTGGTGCAATGCCACATTGCACGCCGATCAACCAACATGCGACTTGGTGTTAGCCTCGAAGAGAGACTACTTGTCACTTTGAGGTAAGGAAACAGTAGTCGAGTGTGCGCTTACACCGGTGTTATGCACTGAAATGCCCCCCCTCTCCTCCGAAGCGTAAAATAAACGCGCAGAAAACAAACTAGAAGCGGTTTCCTTGCGTTCGTTGGGTTTTGAACGCCAAGAAAAGCTGCATGCAACGTTTTTTTGATGCCGTATAAGCGCCAGCAGCGGACAAATGCACGTCACCAAAGCCCGTGTGAACACTCTCATTGACTCCTACGTGTAGAAAACACTCGGCGCTTGATCCGCGCTCACCAGACGCTACTAACGCAAAAACGCTCGATTTTAACGCCCGTGTGAACAAGGCCTTAAGCAGTTACCACTGCATGGTCCCACTGTACCACCTATTCCTAAATACACTCTACTTGTTCCTTAAGACCTGACTAATTACTGCAATATCTTCCACAAATCTAATGTTGGATTTGTTATGGTTGCTAGCTTAATAGTAAGAGGTGATTGGGTAATGGACGAAGAAAACAGTACAGACACAAGACTGGCACAAGACTGACTATTTTAACCAACCATGGGATGCCAGCTAGGAGATTCAATATCCAATTGCAAAAGGACAAAGTACCAGACATGGTTTCAGAATTGGCACAAAAGTAACTGTATTGAGGATAAAGACAGGTTAAAAACGCTATTTATTCATTTAAGGCTTTTCAATAATCAAATACTTACAGGGATCTGAATGGCCAGAGAAATTGGTTTATATATACCTACAGTAGATTTATTGTGCATTTAACATAAAGTATGTAAGTATTTTAGTTTCAACTGGGCATTCATTACATTACATGATTAGTAAAACAAGATCCCTTTAAAATGTAAGCATGCAGAGAAAAAATTCAAAACAAGGTAAAGATTCTGTTCTAGACATTCATTTTAGGCCCAAATGAAAAATGAGCTGAAGTTTCTATTGTACCAGAGATCTCCTGATGAGAAGATATGTTGCTTTCCAGTGCTTTGATGGCAGTTTGTTTAAACAAATTTTAAATCAACATTAAAAACCAATCTAAATGTTATTTTTCATGAATATTCAAGTATTTTGTCCACATTTCTTTTAAGGTAGGTGTGTGTATGTCTACTTTTTGGGATAGCAATAACCAACATAAAACACCATATTTTTCACAGAACATGTTCTTCCCTGCAAAATACTTAAATAGAATACTATTCTGTCATAAATTAAAACAAATAATACATTGTTCTAGCTCAAAATGCAATTATTTCACTTAAAAAGTGTATTCATAAATAAAAGTATAAGATGAAATCTCCAATGTGTTACATTACTCATAGATTATTTAAATGTACTCCATTCTGGTGTTTCAAGATAGTTGTTAGGTCAGCTTTAACTCAGTAGTATTCATGTAGGTAAATATGGATCTTTAACTCTTTCAGGGCTGATGTCGACTTTTGTCAAAAGGGGGAGTTGATGATGGTAATCAACTGTAAACTGTGACTAAACCAATTGTTATGTTTTAGTTGGACTCTCGTTGCTAGAAAGAAAGTTAGCTGGTCTGACTGAGATTTCCTGCGCTTGTGTGAGTAGTAAGGAGCAAACAACGGCAAAAATGGGACGGACATCTGGCGAGAGATCAAAGCAAATGCGTAAAGCAAAATACTCTGTGGATGATGTATTGCCTCTTCTCTCCAAATTGGACTATGACTTGCCGGAATTCTGATTTTGATACAAGTGATCGGAAATGAATGTGAGGTTCCAGCTTCAGCGGATTGGTCCCCAGCTAATTGTGGTGTTGACAATGTTCGCCAGGTAGGACTGCCACTTAACTATGATAAGAGATAGAAACCAGATTGCAATGCACTGTGACCGTGATCACTGCTGCTGCTGCCCCAGCCACACGATGACAGCCTGGCAGCAAGGCTGCCGCACATTCTTGGCAAACTGGCAGCCACGGCATGTAGCAACAGACGTTTTACGGTGATTTCTGTGTGAAATCATTGCTTTTCAGAAACCTCTGTCTTTTGGAAAAAAAATATTCAGCCCTCAAAGAGTTAACTGTTGGCTAGGAGCAGAAAATGAAGACCACAGGCATTGTTACACCAAAAAGTGTAATAACGCGGCATGATGCTCTTTTAAAGATGGAAAGGTGGCAATTTATTTTGCTATTTTTTTCTGGAAGGAGTGGATTCAGGTTTAACATACTTTTTTAGCACAATAAGATTAGAATGGTTAACATCCCCATCCAACAGTAGCCTCCAGGTAAAATTTTCATGTAATAGCTTACAGCTTTATATAGACTGTTCTCACATTAAAAGGAAATTTACTTTGGCAGTTGACAAGGCTTACAATTAAAATGGTAAGGTATTCCAGGTTTGTTATACAGCATATAGGAGTTTAAAATTGGTGTACCCAAAATGACTGATCAAGCAAAAACGTCCTTGTGTATCTTTACTGGTTGAGCCAGATGTAAAATGTGGGCAATAGACTGTAAAGATTCTGGTAAAACACTAAGAGGGATACATGATTTGGCCATGTTTTTGTGATATTGATCACAGACCAGTTTCCCTTTTCTAACTTTCTCTTGTGACTTTATTCTCTATTGCTGTAACTGGCATTATTGTCCACTGGCTGCACATTCACCAGCTGGACACCAAGAAGGTGTGGGCTGCTCAAATGTCATCTAAGGCTACAGGTATTGCATTTCCCACTTTGACATTGACATTCTAAATAAATTGGACATCCTTTTGGGAATACCAAAAAAAAACCCAATGAGATAAAAATGTGTTCAATCTTGTTGCATTGTTAATAAACAGTGTTTATAGTCACACAATTACATTTTGCTAAACAAGTAGCCCCTTTCTTTATACAGTACAAAATGTATGTACACTAGCAAAGGCACAGTGTGGTTTGACATATAGCAGGATAGTTAGTGTTCTGAAGAGTTGTAAAATTAGCAACAGCATGGGGAACTATATTTTTTTTTAATTTCAGTCTCTGTTTCCATTAAGCTACAAGAGTGACCTGCTCTAAAGACAGCTCATTGTTACTCATGACAAACAAAACAGATATAGAAGAACGAGTATGATTAGAAGTTGTTGACTTTCTCCCACAGAAACAGACTTCAAACACAAAACTGTCAAAAAACAATCCATATCCGTAGCACTGAAACTAAAGGCAGTTGAATGAATAAAGTCACACAGAAGAAAAAAAAAAAAGAAGATTATAGGAAAACTCAATTACATTATACACTAGTGGAACAGAAAATCTTTAGCTTCCTTGAAATACAACAAAAGGGAAATATGTTTTTACTCCGACGCAAATCGAAACGCATGACCCAGGATTAAGATGCCAGCCTCGGGTTTCACTTTAAAACCACAAACAGCTCTGAAAAACAGCTTTAATTGAATGGCTTACTGAGCCAACTGTATATTCCTTTTAGCCAACTTTTCAATGCCCACACACAGCTACAATAGCAACAGCTTATTCCCTTTGCTGTTGTGTGACAAATATTCCTGTAACCTCTGTATGTGCTTTATTAAGTAAGGTGAAAACTTCTAATCATCTTGTAATGGAACCTATCAAATGACAGTAGTAAAGCAACAAATACTACACTCTTCATATACTGCAAGCACAAAGGATGAACAGAATGTACTGAGCCTAAACCAGAAAAAGGGAGTTTTATGGAGTGGATTTCAAAAGTGGACAAAGATTAGCTACAGCATTCTAAAATATGCATGCTACAAGTTTTTAGTGCTCCTGGTTTATAATACTATCATTTAATGTCTAATACTAGACAGCACAGTCATTAGAAATTTGTTTTTGTCTAGTCAGTATGTACCAATTCCCAATTGGCCGCAGAATTCCAAAATGGCTGGAATTCTCATGAAGATGAATCAAAGTCTGGTCAGCCTTCATCCGAGACAGCAGAAGAAAACTTTGTCATACTGAAGAACAGATCTACCTCCATGGGTTACGTAACAGATACTACAATAACTAGTGTGGAATGAGGAAAAGATATATGCATGTTGGGCAGCCAAAATGTTAACTACTGAAATGAAGTACCACAGCATCCAGTATTTGAAGGAGAATCTCAGACCAATTATTTAATTTTGAGAACAAATGAAGAAGCACTTCATAACTGTTTATATAACTTGGATACAGGACTAGAACTCGGAATCCAAATCAATGCAAGTATAAGGAAACTCTGAAAACAGAAATGCAAGGTCCAACCCAGTGCTAGCAGAATTAAGTGCACAACTTTTATAATACTGAGAGTATGAACCCTGCTGATTATATGCTGCAAAGTCCACATCTCTCCATGCACGTCTTATACAAGGCAAAATCGCAAGGCAACTGATCAAGTTTATGCGGATTTCTTTTGGCTTTTGCAACAGTCAAGGCAGGAAAAAGAAGCAAGGTAAGCCGTTAATCACTTCTACCTATTTCATACCAATCTGCTCTACTCACAAAGCATGGGTAAAAGTTGGCTCCATAAAACTGAGGATTTACAGAGATGCAACACCAACCCTTTTCTGCAAGTACAGAAGGGCTACCTTTGTAAGGCACGATTTGCCTGGAATATGCATAGACCAGCTTTGTAATAAAGGTGTAACTTTACAAGATAATGGAAAAGGTTTCTAACGCCCTAGCATCAAACAAGTATAAACAATGAACCAAACGTTGTCAGCAGTGGCCCAACTTTAAGAATGGGTTTCAAAAACGAGTCTAAACATTTTTTGCAGTTGAATCCGTACAGGAAGGTAAAGCTAAAGTCAAACAGCACTTTCAGAACTTCAAAAAGCTTTTGAGCTGTCATTTGCTCAATGTTAGGTCATGCCCTTTCTGTAAAACCTGCTGACAAATCAAACCACCCACTTAGGACAATTAAAAAAAAAATAATTGAACTGAAGACTTACTTGATTCATTAAAACAAAGCAACACAATAAAACTAAACAAATATCATGCTGTACGCTTTGGAATGCTGACAAACAGAACTGCAAAAAACACTTAATCCAGTCCAGAAGCCAATTCAGAATGCTGGACGAGATTTCTCAAGGGATAGCATGTAAAATTCTGTCAAAACTCTGCTTACTGTCAAATGACCTCCGATTTGACGACGGTGGATGAAAATATTGAGCTGTCAGTTTTATGTCGAATAACACATTATGTTCCTACTAAATTATTCAGCTATAGTCTCATCATACGCGTGCGTCATTGGTTCTGATGAATACGAGATTGTGAAAGCAGCGTTCCAAATACTTATCCGATTACAAGAATACATTTGAGCAAGGCAATTTAAACATAGCATGTTACATTGCTTTTAAATCTTTACTGCGTGTCTGTACAGCTTCGCTTAAGCAAAAATATTTACCAGCGCAACATCACAAGAAGTGTCGACATCCAATTCGCAAAACTGGAATTATACAGGTGAGGCCAGGGCACACTGAAAAGGCACTTTCCGACGGAAACGTCCCTACTCTGAATCACATCTGTACAGCGCAGGACAGCTGGGAATCTTGAAATATACCATCAGTGCCGACTAACGATCCGTATACTATACAAGAACCAACAGAATAATCACGGTTCTCAATAACTTACCAAATTTTTGCCAGTCCGACATGCAGAGGGCATCCATTACAGTACAGAATTCGCAAAAGATCTTAGAAGGCAGATTATAAATGAACTCGTTTTCAATTTGTTGCATCGACATGGTGAGACCGGCTAAATAACTTTCTTCACAAAACCAGGTTTGGTTTCAATCCTTTTCGCTGTCTCCTAAAGCCAAAGGTAAAAGCATTCTCTTCCAACATGTAACGGTTCCATTAGGACCCTGTCTGTGTAACTTCCCCGTTCTGGCAACACTGGAATAAATAGTCGTTGAAGTGGCGTAGTGCAACTTAACCTACCGGATATCTGTCATGCGTGGAGGGAAATGACGTCATGAATGGAGGACAAGGAAAGTGGCCATCTTGTGTGTGGATGTACAAAACCTAATACAACTACTCTCACGTTATCTGACTATAATTGTTTTGCAAACAAGCAGGAAGCGTCATCTGTACATTTGTAAGGCTCATGCGCCTCTTCCAGAGTTCATGTGCCAGTGAATCTCCTTAAGGCATGTCTCGTACCATTTTGGATCTTCTCTGTAGTGTACATTCAAATTAAGGGAAAATTTATTGTTGTTTCCCTGTTCCTAAAACCTCTACTCCCAATCTTGATTTCGTCGTGGTTTATGGTTTAGCTTTTAACATGCGCCAGAGTTATGTGTAATAAATCCACAATTTAAAAAGAAAAATTAAAACTACCTCAACAGGAATTTGACGCAAGTAAAGTCTGTCCTCCCCTAATTGTATCCAGTAATCATGTCACACCACTCAAACTAACCTGTATAACTTATAACCACGCCTCCCAAGTTCATTAGAGTTTCGCAGATCAGCGGGTCACTATTACTTCTCATCAGTCTCAGTGTTTTGTTGCCCGGTTTTATTTTCGTATTCTATACTCAGAAACGTGCTCTAGTATAAAAAGTATAATATAATGATTACATCTTGCCTGAAGAAGGGACCCGAGTTGCCTCGAAAGCTTGCATATTGTAATCTTTTTAGTTTGCCAATAAAAGATGTCATTTTGCTTGGCTTTTCTCAAGTATAATAAGAGAAATTCAGAAATATCTTTTCTTCGTCATAGTTTTAAAGTTTGACTTTCATTTACCATTTTTATTTCAGTTCAGCTTATTTCTGTGGAGTCTGTTCCTTAAATTATATCCAAATACTGACAATTAATGATTAGCAGACTTAGGTGCAAGGAACACTAAAAGTTAAAGCAAAGACACAACTTCAATGTTACATTCATTTGTGTCTTAATTGGTAAATAAAGGCTTAGTGGCTAAACTAAGCACCTTAACAGCGGATGTTAATTTACTTACTTGACTGATGTCTTTATTCAAGGTGATTTACAACTTTGGTGACATTTCTTTTGTTTTTTCAATTGGAGCACAGGTGAACTGACTTGCTCATGGTCACACAGTGTTAGCAGCTGGGGTTCAGCACACAACCCTTAAGGTTTGAAGTCCAAGACTTTAACCAGTGCCCCACAGTGCCTACCTACTGTAGACTTATGTCTTTAATCCAGAATGGGTTTGCTACATTTTTAGGGGAATGGCTCAGGCATTTATTTGTGATGTTAATTACTGTTCTTTCTTGCTTTTTAATGTTCTGGTCATTTAAGCCTTTTCATATTAATTAGATCACCACTGAATTTTATACTGAAGTAGCCGTTTCTCTTTAGGATTCCATATCATTTGTACTAGTGTCTATATTCCTCTTCACTAATTATCAATATTTGTATACAATTAAGGAAAAAAACTCCAGAGGAAATGTTAAATTAAAAAACATACAGTAAAATAAAGTTAATATCTAAAGATTTGGTAAAATGAATTTCTGAATTGTGATTACATGTACATACATACACTAGCACATATTTTAGAACAGTTACTACATAGACAAAAGCTAATTAGAAAATTAGATCAATTAGAAAAAAAGACTGAACCACTTATTTGTGAAACTGCTTGGAATGAAAATTTGCAGCCACAGCGGTACATTCTTAAAAATAAAGGTGCCAAAATGGGCCTTCAGGCCAATGCCAAAGGGTAGAGGTAAGCAACATCAGTCTTGGAAGGCCGCAGTAGCTGCAGGTTTTCATTTCAACCCAATTGTTTATTTAGAAACATATGATTGCCACACAATTAAATAAGTTCTGAGACTGGCATGTTAGTCTATAATGTACTGTTCTGATATCGTAGATTTTTTTCCTTTCCAAGGAAAATATCCAAATGATTTGAAGCTAAAATGGATAATTTTCAGTCTGTTTAATTAAACCAAACAGTGCATGTTTAATCCACAGAGGTGTAAATGGAAACAAGTAAGACGGAGCATTTTTATGTGCAAATGACTATTTAGTGAGAGTGAGCGAAATACATGAATTAAGACTGGACATAAAATACAACCCACAATATTTAAAACAACACAGTTAAAGGAAATCTGAAAAGCGGCTTATGTTATTGCACTTTAACCTGAAGACCAAAGTAAGTCCCTTATCTTAACATCCTATTGATGAGACCAAGAAGCCACTGCAAAAGAGCTGCTTAGTCTGTTCATCCCCCTGAGAAGACGGGGTTACAGACACCCGCAACTGGCCCTTCAGGCACGATTAATATCATAAACTGTCCTTGTCGCATATATACGATACACTTACACTGGTTTTGCCCAAACGTTCTCTTTCTTTAATTTTTTCAACCTCCTCTTTCCCACAAACCACCAATTCACCACCCCATTCCCATCCTGCTCCTTGGCTTTTATGAAATCAACTATGTACAAAAGTCTTAAAGAAACGCAGGGTTCAGTTCTGGACATAACGCCAGGCTCTGTCCGCGCTGTTTTACCTCTGCTCCAAACTTCCTGCACTTTCGTCCTCTCTCAGTTTCAACTTCTCCCATTCCACGCCGTTATCAATTAAGCCAAACCACACAAGTCCCGTGGGCAGACACCCCTTTCATGCGCGGACAATTAACTCAAACGCCTGGTAATTGCGAGGTGACAGACACAATTCATTACACAACGTCCGAGACTGTAAGAAACTCTGAGGATATAAAGTACGATATACTCTATTAATTGTTCCCGTAGTCTGTGATCACCGCTGTTTGTCGCACCTTATCGCAGGAGCGAAGATGGAAAAAATGAGAAGGGATAAAGTGGAAAGAGTTCAGAACGTGCATGCCTTCCTTCATAAGTGTGGATTTTTAAAATCGCTTTACATAAGTTAGATGAACGTTTTCAGTATATGTCACGATGAGTTCAGCTACTTTGGCATTTCTTTATTGCATGTTTAAAACGTATTGCTTCAGATGCTATTTTAATGCTGGGCGGATTTTCACTTGATAAGATCAGACGGAATGGAAAAGAGTTATGGATATTGGAAATGAGTAATTGAGCAACGGTGAAAGTGTGAGCACATTAAACACTAAAATGTGTTATCCTGTCATTGAAATAATGACGAAATTTGTCCATGTTTCAGCCAAGTGCGATAAATTACTTAATTTTGATGAAATGTTTATTAACGCCGAAACAGAAATGATTCGGTCTAATGAATGAATCATTTTGACCTTTAGTATGCTGTAGACTTAAACAGGGCACATTGGAATACATACACTTCAATCAGCATTTTGGATTTCTGGACAGAACAAACTGGATTTGCTATGCTCCAATGTCAATGCCTTTAAATATACAATCAACGATACAACTGAGAAGATCAGGCCATGTCTTACTCCCACCTACAAGACTGGGATTGACAGCAGCGGCTCTCTTATTCAAGCCAGAAGTTCTGAGTTGTGGTTAGGGGGGCTGTTGTTGGGCGTGTTTTTTTTGTTTTTTGTTAATTAAACTTTCCATAAAGTTTTTAAATTTCCCATTGAGGACAAATAAATCTTATCTATAACTGTAAAGAAATTCTTTTAGAAAGTATATCAAGATAACATTTTCAAATCTGCTTAATCGTATTCAGTGTGCTGGGAACCTACATTGCTGCATTAATTGGGCACAAGGCAGGATCCAATCACGTACAGGGTGTTTGTCCATCACAGGACCCCTTTTGCATACAGTTACATGCATGTTATTCTATTACTAGCATATATTATTCATATTACATATTCTATTAATGTTCTACATTGTTCTAGCATAAATTATAAACTGTCATGCAACATAAACACATTTCCTATCTAGCATTATCAGACATGTTTAATAAAGATCAGGGTCAACAACTCAGCCTGGTAACACTACTTACAAAGGAGGTAGTACTGTTTGATGAGGTGCTAGTAAAAATATTCAAGACATAAAGTTCTTAAACTCGTTATATTTCATTTACGTTCATGTGTTTAAAAAAACATCTTTTTAGTGTAACATACTTCGTATGATTTTAAAGAAAAAAAAAGGTTTTTTTTTAAATTTAGAAATATGAAGAGAGACACATTTCGTAACTAACCGAGGAGACAGGTGCTTTTACCCCATTTTCATTTCCTACTCCAAAAGTGGTCAGAGGGCATATGTAGAACAGTGGGTGCCATGCCCCTTTTTGTCACTCTCTAAATCTGTTTTTAATTTAACTTTTTTGGTCGACCCCTCCATCCACTTAAACACACATAATTTGGCAAGAAAAATGGTATTGTTTTGCATTCTCCAAAAACTGTACCTAAGCATGTCCACCTGGGTAATTACACTATTGGCCTTATTGTTCTCTTTGAATTTTCATGCATTTACAATGTTGCTGTGGTATACTGGATAGAAAAACTCCAGCTCTGTTTGTCTGTCTGTCTGTCTGTTACACTGCTGATCTGGTTGTCCTCCACAGAGGGTAAAGGAGTCAAACAAGTTGCCATTGTGTGACTGGTCATAAACTAATTAGTATATTATTTGTATAATTAAGAGTATTTTTATACTAGTTGAAGTGTGCAGTGATTAAATTCCTAACAGATCAAAGTTTTAAAATCTAAGGTCCTCATATACAGCACCATGACTGTTGTTTTTCTTCCAATGATTTCTTATCAAGATGAATTAACCATATTTAAATGTGCTTTCAAGGACATCCCAGGTAAGGTCACTGTCACCATAAGAATCGTGTATATTTTTTTATATAGTCTTTACTTGACCATTAAAAATCATCAAGACATACTGTCTGTTCACCTGTGGACTGTTCCCTGAATTTTTTTCCCCATTCCAGGGTACTGAAATTCTTGCTCTGTTTCTTGACAGCAATTAACATTTAATAATTTCCTTTTCAGTTTTTTGGTTTTGATTTCTAGCACCACTTTCTGTCTACAGTTTTTCAGTTTGTTTGTCTGAATATGCATCTTTCTGCTTTAAATACCTTGCTCGCCATTTTTGGTACAATGTTAACTTAATTTAGGTTGTTGCCATTTTTAACCAGAAAAAGGGAGGACAGGTGGAATGGAGCTTGTTTGCAGGTATAAGTTGATTGTCCTCTTGTATTAACTGGAAACCATGCTTGTGATTACTAGGCTATTATGTCTGTTTATAACTAGGGTGAGATTTGTGTTCAGCTCTGCTTATAATATGGTGTGTGTTACTGAACAGGAATAAAAAAGATGCAACATATAAAGATATAAAAACAACAAGAAATCAAAAAGGAACAAAACTTGAAATAACCCAAGGGAGGAATAGGCACAGGGAGCAACAACAAAGAAATAAACTAACTAAAATTAAACTGTCTGCCCCCTGCTGTGTCCTGTGTACTTGCCCACCACAAAGTGCAATTTCAAGCAGTTGCTTTCTTGTCCCCTTCTCTATTCTGATCCTTACTTCTCTTCCTTCTACCAGATGACTCTTTGCCACAAAACATTCCTCTCAACTCCACACTCATTACTTTAAACATCAAATCAGAGTCGTTTTCAGCCAATGTCAGGAAGCACCTTCAGGCTCAGGTAGTGCACTATAGTTGCTCCAGGGCTACCAGGCTAGCACATCCTCTAGTCATTCCAACTGTCTCTGTACTACTCCTTTTAAGGAACTGGGTCTCAGTCTCCAGTACTTACCACAATGGAAATCTCATTCCTGCATATTCTCTGCCCTTGTCCTGTTCTTTTAGATACATACAGCACGCTTATGGGCACCTGTATCTTCATGGTTCCTGTGTTGCTACACTTCAGTGTGGTCTGTTCCTTTTGGCTTGGAGTCTTGCCGTAAAGCTTTCTACAACCCTCTGTCGTCCTCACAGTTAATCAGTATTAATGTTACCCACTACAGGCATGTATGTGAGTGTTTGCTAAGAAGGACTGAGGTCTTGACCAGGATTAGCTGCAGCCTTGCTTCTCAAGCTCCTCCATAATTTATGACCATATAATGGAATAAGCAGAAAATCCTCAACTGCAGCTTGTTACTTCTCTTAGCCTGAAATAAGAAATAGCAGACAGCACAGACCTAAAGCAGTTTCATCCCCAGTAATTCATTGAAATTTGCTCATTCATATGAAACAAAAGATAAGCAAAAATAGCCACAGGGTAAACAAGGATGAAGTGGAAAACTAAAAGAAGACAGTAGATGGATATCTGTTAAATGATAGCCTTGATACGCATGTGCTTAGGGAAGTAAAACGCAAAGTGCTATGCATTACTGATTTTGCAGGCTGAAAGTAAAACTAAGCCTTCTGCCTAAAGGAATTCATTTAAGAAATTCCTCAAATAGGTTAAGCAAAGCAGACGGCCACTGGAGAGCTTAAAGACCAGGGATGAAAAGAGGACAAAAATGCATGTTGCAGAAATAAATTATTCATAGTGCAAAAATGAAATTGGTTTATACGGTTAATATTATGGAAGATTAGTCATCAGTCAGTCATTGTCCATCCATCCATCCATTTTCTAACCCGCTGAATCCGAATACAGGGTCACGGGGGTCTGCCGGAGCCAATCCCAGCCAACACAGGACGCAAGGCAGGAAACAAACCCCGGGCATGGCACCAGCCACCACAGGGCACACACACACACACACAGAGAGACAAGGGACAATTTAGGATCGCCAATGCACCTAACCTGCATGTCTTTGGACTGTGGGAGGACCTGAGAAGCGAACCCAGGTCTTCTTACTATGAGGCAGCAGCGCAACTACTGCTCCACCATATTATGGAAGATTATTCCTTCCAAAATTAATGTCAATCCAATGTACAGTATAAGCACATGGTGCATTTATTTTACCTCATTTGTATTGTGTCATAATGAAAAAGTTAAAGCAACATTTTACTTGTGCATTGAATGTAATCAATCAAGTGTCAAAAGGAGGGGTAGGAAGCGTGCAAATGCATGTTTATATCTGAGTGCCTTCCATTTTTGTTCCAAAGAGCATTTTCCAATATTTTAATAAAACTACATATGTCTGGAATGTTCTGATCATATGTCTGGACAACTAGATATGTGGATTATGCAACAGAGTAATGTGAATTTTATTTCATGGATGTCTTTGATTGAGTTACCTGTTCTCCAGCGTTAGTCACCATTGGCCTTTATTATATCAGATATTTTGTCTCCTTTCTCCATAAAAACATAAGATGACAAATTTTTCCCTCCCGTGATTATAAACCTCATGGAGTAAGTAACATATTAAAAAGAAATAGTGTACCATTCTTGGATGGAGTATTCCATTTGCAGTAATACAGTAGCAACAGCTTAGCTGTCATGTGATGAGGAAGCTCGTCCTAACATGTCCCCTTTTGACCTTTTTAAAAAATCTGATTAATAAGAAAAACATTCTTCATTTTGTTTAGCAACCTGGTTGCCCTTTCTCCTTTCCTGTTTTGTATTAATCACACAATTCATATATGAGAGAAACATTACAGACATCAACAGTTGTTGTGAAACTGTGAATTCTACAAATCCTTTGACATTTCTTTTGGCCTCTCTATCTTATCAGGGTTTTTTTGATTTTCTTAAGTGCACTTTTTGTACACATTAATGGCAAAAGTTAATAGAAAAAAATATGTTAAATTCTGTCATTTTAAAAATAAAAGCACTGCAATCTGCCATCCCCCGGGTTTCCCTCTGACTTAGAAGTGGGTGGAAATGAAAAGCAGCAGTTGAAACCACATTGTGCCAGAACTGAATATCTCAAAAATAAACTAGTTGAAAATCCAATGTGTCATCTCCTTGATCTTTATTTTACATTTTACCTTTCAGATTGTGTGCCTTCAGCATAAATAAAGCATCCATCTTAAACAGGGCAGAGCAGAATTGTGTAACACAACAGCTCACAGGATTCAGTCATTTGCACTTAACCCATTGCTAATTCAGTCAGAATTTGTTTAGCTAATCAGTGCCAACATTTAATGTGAGTGAAGATGCAAATCTAATCAACTGGTCACTATACATTAGTTATAAGTTTAATTCAATAAACAGACCTAGCCAAGATGTTCAAACTTGTGCCTGTCCTTGTAGATCTCTCCCTGGATGAAATGAGGAGTTCTGCCAAGACTGAGCTGGGTGTGGATTTAGAGGTGTGGGAAGTGTACAAGGACAATATGAACCTGGTCATACAGTAGTTCACTCTGTGAGAGAAACTGAGTAATCCATCTTTGGCTGTTAATGTAATACTGGCAAATGTTGTGTTTTAGGGGCTGGTGAGCAGCTGATGCTCTGCTCCCCAGCTTTGGAACTCACTACCACCTGAGCGTAGAAATATTGAATCATTTTCACTTTTGAAATCAAAACTCGTTTGTTTAAGACTGCTTTTTCTCTTTGATTACAATTGCTCTGTCTGATTTTAACTTTTGTATTTTACTTTTGTTTATAATCTGTGTTTTGTCTATTGTTCGGTGTCCTTGAGTGTTTAGAAAGGCGCCTACAAATAAATAAAATGTACTAGCCAACCCGCGGTGTACCATACGCCTCATAATCAGGCCGATTTTTTAATGATTTTTAAGCACAGGGAGAAAATTAACATTTGAAAAATCGGTAATGTAATAAATCAGCAAGAAAAGCAAAATTGTAACAATGCACGGAACGAACCAACACACAATCGTCCATGACTGAAAACTGGCGGACTGCCATTGTGCCTTCTCCTGCCAGACGGAGGGATGCGAGTGCACTGCGCTCAGGCGCGTGTGGAACGGCAGGAGAGGAGAAGGACGTCCACTCGGCTCCCTCCGTCATGCTAGTCTGCTGATTTCTCGTTCAGTATGCACTGCCCGCTCATGTGCCCACCTCCAACTCGTCACTCGAGTCGTTGTCTTTGCACAGTCCAGATGTACCTGTGACTAACGTAGACTTTTCATTGCTCTGTGCGGTTTTGGCTGCTTTTCTATATATAATCCACCAAGACACCCGACCACGATATTAGCGAGGTAGGAGGGGGGTGTGTACAAAGGGTAGGGACGTAATGAGTGGGAGCGTATGAGTTGCACTTAGTGGGAATTCGACAGTTTGCAGCCCGAATGGGGTTCAACGGCGTACCACCTCTCGCGGGTAGACACACGCTCAATCTCATGCATAATTATTTATTGAATGCTTAACACTTCTGGAAAGACACGGTTGTCTAAAACAGGTTGGTGTGAGAATACAACAGTAAGTGAATGAAAAGATGGAACTCTGGAGAGAGCAAAATACAACACAATAGTTATCCCGCGGCATAACAAACGCACATAATTATTTATTGATGGTTGAACACTTCTGGAAAGACACAGTTGTCTAAAAAGGGAGGGTTTAAGGATACAACAGAAAGTGAATGAAAAGATGGAACTCTGGAGAGAGCAACATATAATTGTCCGTGAGTGAAGAAGACGCATGTTTGTCGCAGATGCGAATTGCTGTATGTAGCGTGTACAACACTTTGCTATGCTGCATGCGGTCGTGCATCGTAACCAAAAACTCGGTTTTTAAAGACTGCTTACTTCATTGTGTTTTAACCTCAGTTGTAAAGGATTGTTTTAAGGATCCCATGGGATACACCTCGCAAACCGTTTTACACAATGCATATGGCGATTCACCTCCGCGAGAAACATGCCTCTATGAACAGTCAACGTGGCTCGGAGGTGCCAGGAGTTGGTGGGCGTGGCTCCTTCCTGCGTGCGCCACAGGTGGCTTGCTTGTCGGCGACTCAGTGAATCCACGCCCCTTCCGGCGTGCTTTCTATGGTTGTCTTGCCTTAGTGAATTATATATATAGATTATTATTATTATTATTAATAAATATGTCAACTGACCACGACAGGCCTACAGAGGACCTGAGTCTGCATATACTGTATATATGTTAGAAGGCTAGGGTTTTTAAACTATGGGTTGCAAGTTACTGTTGTATTTAATGGTAATGGGTCATGGATGGTTTGTGAAGTCGGCTGCAGGTCGGTTAAGCAATCCATATTGACCAGTCGACATGATCCGCCCTATTGCGAGTGGCAAAAGTGCCATTTAAACTAATACAGGTAGACATGGAAACCGGGTTTTCTGATGAAAAAACAATAACATTTAAAACAGTATCGTTTACATACAACACATTTTGGCGAATCGTTTAAATGCAATTATTTATATCCATTTATACATTAATAATAGCAATTATTAAATAATAAAAATTATTATTATTTTTAAATAATTCCTCCCATATAAGTAACATTTCTTGGACTGCCTTCTTCCATCTCCGAAACATTTCTAGACGTCCTGTTCTTACACAACACAGTACTGAAGTATTGGCTAATGCCCGAGTCACCTCACGTATCCACAAAAACGTATCCATGGCTTACAACTTCTTTAAAATTCTGCTGCCAGGATAATAACCTGCTGTTCTAACTCCACTGAACATATTACACCTATTCTCTCTCAACTTCACTGGCTCCCTGTTAACTACAGAATACAATATAAAATACCTCTCTTCACATTTAAAGCTCTCCACAACCTCACTGATCTCCTACAGACTGACACTCCTCTCACTCACGCACTTCCTCATCTGCGGCTCGACTTTCTGTACCAAACATCAAACTCTGTGCTATGGGAGCTCGAGTGTCTCTCATAGTGCTCCTCAACTCGGGAATTCTCGTCAACTCGATTCAATAACACATTTTAAAACTGCCATCAAAACTTATCTTTTCAAACTGGCATACCAATTGTGAATTTTGCACTGTTACTGCCAGTTATCTTTGTTTGCTAATTATTGCTTTTTGATTTATCATTCTCTTGTTTTAATTTTACTAATGTTGTTTAATTTTATTGTAAGGTGACCTTGAGTGCTAAGATTATAAAACGGGATTTTCTAATGGCCAAATATAACCAAAACAATTGTTCAGCCTTACCTATGAAATGTAACCTCCCGAGATCTGGTTTGGAGCGTACAGCGATTTGTACAATCCCAAGCAGCATATTATTCATTACTTCACTCTACAGCAGTGCCACTCGCAATATGGCGGCGACGTTGACGTACGATGCTGCTGGTCATGCGGTGTCTAGTAATTCTATGTCTATTGTAATACCACTTAACTGCATACTATTCACAACGTCTTTTAGCTGATAACAAATAATTTGCACTACCATCTTTTTGTGAGCTTTTCGACCCTCCTTGTGATAAGTTACACATTTTACCCAGTTTATTAATGGAGGGTGGTGGTGAGGTTGGGTAAGCGCGCTGTTATTCATACATCGATACAGTGTAGTTTCTCACTGCTTCATGCTCTGTGGGGAATGGAGGCAGCTTTGGGTTGGCGTCTTGGGGAAAGCAGTTTTTGAGAGGGGACAGACCACCTCCCTAGAGAGAGCTGAGTGCCAGGGTTCAGGGATAAATGACAGGAGCTGGGAAAAGAGGAAAGCAAAGAATGTCTCTCCAATAGACACTCTGATGCCTCAATCAGCGACCTGAGACACTCTGAGGCCCGTAAGATGAAGCCCTGTCATCGGTGGTCTTTTTAGACCTCACCCACTCTCCACACTCCCCAGGGTGAAACCAGGCCCGAACTGTCTGATACATTACCAAACATTATCAAAACTAAACATTTACTTAAACATGACGACATGATGTTATACAGGTCATACAATTCAAAAGCCAAAAACTTTATGTTTTAAAAGTAACACTTAAAAATAAGACTTTCAATGTCTACTTTAAAGGTAAATTAACATGTTATTTGCTGTTGTATTATTAGCCACAATAAGAAACTGTGTAACTTTATATACTGTAAGCAGAGGTAGTTTTTGGTATCGAGATTAGTATTGTATAGTAATGGTGGAAATTTAAAAATGTATGTGAGGACAACTTTGACATTAATATGCCAAAGTTTTCCATCCTTCCAGAATGAAAGGTTGTGCTTATGTAATACGCTTCTTTTCGTACTTGAGGCGATGTTGCGAGCCGTCGCAACGACCCACAAAAAACAGTCCGTGAAGCCACCTGAGGAGCACAGAAAGTCTTAGCCGGGGGAGTCGAATGACAGCACAACTGTTTGGGCGTCTGAGGGCGAGAGTATCCTTCTTTTTTAGCGCGCCTCCAATAGTTATTTTTGGTGACCTAGAATTCATTGCAGGAGTGATTTAATATTAAAGAAATGCAGCGCCTTTCCTTTTCAAAGTCCATAGTGTGACAAGATTATTAGAGTGGAGAATGTGCGTTATGTCTTGATAGGCATTGTTAGCTCTTGCTGAAACATCAGAATAAATTAACGACATTTAGTGACTACTACGAAACAATGTACTGCTATAATAGTATAGTACACATTAGTAATACTGAACCACAAAGTGAACAGGATAAAGAACTTCTGGAGGGCCGGCGTGTACAATCGCAGGGCTTAACTGTTTACACAAATGACATAGTTTATTCGATCCCTATTAAGGAAATTGTCTATTAATACAATTGATAATGTTTACTGTATTTGTACGAGCAGAGACATTGGACAAAATATACCTTATGTTGTGTGGGCAGCGGGTTAGAAAATGGATGGATGGATGGATGTTTTGTACTATGCTGCCTTAAGTAAAAGGAATGTCTTGTGTTCTATTATATTGAAATCTGATGACACTGTGGTTTTCTTATGCATTCATTTTTTGCATACTTAATATAAAAAATAGACACACTTATTCTGCACTAGTGACTTGTTCTTAGTTTAGATCTGAAAGTCCTTGATACGTTACAAGTTTCCGAAATGTGAATACTCAGTCTTCAAAGCTGCTGAGTCTATCTTGAAGTGAAGCAAAACGGCCCTGAAATTGACGAGGGGCATTTAATGTGCCAGCCAACATTACAAGGTCGTGTATCCAGAAGGCTACGTCAACGTACCAGCTTCATAGTGTCAGGGATGCGTGGATCTGTTAGAGGCTAAAACTACCCTGGATACAACAGCCGGATACATTTCAAGTATTTAGTTATAGAGCACGCAAGAACTAGGCAGGCCGAAGGCATATCAGTTTTTATTTTAAAAGTGTCCCCGTGGGCCCAGACAATGTGTAGCAGTAGGGTACCGTTTATATCGCGGCACTCCAAATAAAAAGTCGGTCGGTACCTGTGGACTCACCTGTAAGAGTGGCTCTTGTGTGGCTTACTCAACAGACCATCACAGTACTATATATTGCTGTATATGGCTCTGAGGATAGGGATCTGCACTGGCAATCGGAAGGTTGCTTGTTCGAATCCTGTAAATGCCAAAAGGGACTCTGCTCTGTTGGGCCCTTAAGCAAAGCCCTTAATCTGCAATCTCTGAGCGCTTTGAGTAGTGAGAAAAGCGCTATATAAATGCAAAGAATTATTATTATTATTATTATATCTAAGAGCGTCCTGGCTCCCCTTTGGAGTTTCCCGCACGCCTATATACATATGTTGCTTCAAAGAGCCGCTTTGAGATGTTGTTACTTTGAGGTCAAAACACAACAATTTACTGACAAGACTCCATTCACGTTGAGTATAAGTGAAAGTATAGTTTTAATCTTCACTGTATTAACAAAGGACACTACATATTATTTTATTGGGAGTCAGCAGTGAGCACACACCTCCACCTCCCATAGAAAATTCGACTTTTGGCAGGCAGTTGTATGTTTTATACCACGTTTAATGTCTTTGTTACATTGACATCTTACACCTCGTCCTCTAGAGTGATAATCATCTGACATAATCAGCCATCATGGACATGCATTGTTTTGCTAGGTTTCTGAATATTATAAGGGCCTTAAAGTTACACCAAAAATCCCAGTGAAATTAAGAACACTGAAATAAAAGTGGTCAATAATTCGTGTCCAGGATTAAAATGTGACAAATTCTGCCCAGTAAAGTGCCAGTTTCCTCTTTTGAGCCGCTGCCCACCAAAAGGTCTGTGGCATGTATGACCGTATACTAGAAAATAGAAATCAAACTAAAATGAAAGATAAGAAACTGAATTATCTTGCTAATCAGTGTGTCCTAATAAAGAAGTACAACTGGAATTACTAGTAAGTGTGTTGATAAGAATTACTTATGAATACTTTGAAATCACTTAAGGTTTGTTTTTGTTTTTTTTGGTTTGGCACCTTTTGACTCACCTTTAAGTGAAAAATTAAACATGACATTCAGTTCAACTCACCTTGATGTCTATCTTTTTGGGGATCCCCCCTATTTTTGGCCATCCAGCCCTGGAAAACCCCTACGTTTTAGGCCATTTTTGGGTCATATTTTGTGCAACAAATTCCACCAATGTGGTAAACAGTAAATCAATAGACATCTTCGGTAAAAATGATCAGTGAGGTATCCTTTTAGTCAATTTCAAGGTCAGTGATTACAAATATGTTGGCATTTTTGATCTTTCTCTCTTTTATTATGGAACTCTACCAGAGAGTGAAAAATGAAAAATTACTATTACAGTCGAGAATATTAAGAGTTTAAACATTTAAAACAAAACACTTTTTAATATTTCAAATATTTGATTCAGGTATTATTGTTTATTAGGTACTTGTATCTCATGAAGGAAATCATTATAATACATTGGTTTTGGACACCCCAAATTATGGTGGCTTAAGCTAATCAGACTTTTTTGTGAGATGTCATGGCAGACAGAAAATGAATAAATTAATTCTAAACTTCGCTGAGTATAAACAGATAAAATAAATCTAATACATAAAATGAGAATACAAAACAAAATGCCCTGTGATTAACTAAGTAATAATTAAATAAATAAAACTGCAATGCAGTGTCAAACAGCAAAAAGTTAGACTTCAGAAAAAGAAAGTTGCCTGGATGGGGAAGTGATACCTAATAGGGAAGCCGAGTAGCAGAAGTTCAATCTGCGCATATGACGAAAGGTCAGAGTCTGCGTAGCTGGACTCACAAAATGTGCGATTCACTTTGGACTCCCCCGAAAATGATGCCAGTCTGAAAACAGTTAAGTAATTATAGTTGTTGGTGCACAGGGTCTCAACGGCTCAGATTCGAGTTGAGATTACGCATGCAGCTACCATCCGCTGAGTCATTTTATTAACTGAGACGGAGAAGTAAAAGGGAAGATATTTTAATATTTAATTCGTAGGGCTGACTAGTCAAAAATTACATCTTGAATAAGTAAATTGTAATAAACACAGAGGCACTTATATTCTCTCTTCATTTAAATTTCTATTGTTACAACACTCTAATTGCAGGTACTATATCTATAAATAAATTGGACTAGTTAAAAATAATAAACACATTCATACAGATCATTTTCTAAGTCAGTTAATGGTCGCAGGGGCTGCATTTTGTACACCTGTTGTCTTAGGGAATGAGTCCCAAGAGGTCAGTAATTCAGCTAAACCGCACATTTCTGATTTAGGAGGAGCTTGGGAACGCCATTAGAAAGGATTATGGACACATATGGAGAACGTGCAGACTGTGCAAGGGGAGCACCTTGGCACAGCATTTGAACTAAGGATACAGTAAGTGAGGTTGCAGCACACCCATAAGAGATATCTGTATCTTGAATTGATAAGCAAAACAAGAATATTAAATGTTAAAACATATTGCTTATCTGAAAAATGAGGAGGCAGGTGCAATGCTGAAGTCAGCCTAAAATGTAGTGATTTTGGGGGATCTCCCTAAACCAAAGGATATGTGAGGAGGATAAATGAGCCTCTAAACAGCCTGGAAATCGGCCAGTGTGCCCCTGCCCCTTATATCTATTGAATACTTTGCGCCAAAGTTTGGCATAAGTTAAGCAAGCTATGACTTGTGGCCTCTGAATAATTAAACTGAAATATTAAAGTAATATTTTTACAGTTCTATCATAGCAACCCTTCCACACCCCACAAAGGTTTTTTATGCATTTTGCCGATATTTTTGCCAAGTTCAGTTTTAACACAGAAAAGATTCTCTGTTAACACTTTACAAACAGTGTCAGAAACAGATTCCCAGATTTTAAACAGAGCTCTGTGTGATCTTACACCTGATGTTGCTTGCAAATAAAATGGAAAGGATCCAAAAAATAAAGTAATAAAATAAATAAATAATAATTTTATCAATTAAAAATTCATGGGAATAATGCAGAGGTTAGTGTTACTGTCTCTCGGGCCTTGGTTTGAGCCTCAGCTCAGTTCATTTATGTTTGCGGTCAGGCCCGGTCTTAGGTATTATGGGGCCCTAGGCGAAAGGGGGGTCCGTGAAAATTAGACCAAGGAGACGTTTTCTTGTAACGTTATGAGGTCATCACCCTGCGTCCCTTTTTCGCCCGTTCGACCCATAGAGATCTTGACTCAAACCGCTCCGCTTTTATAGACCGCCGCCCACGCGGACATGCCCCCGTGATTCAAACATGCGAGGGGAGGAGCGGGCCGGGGGCCTGGCCGCCGTTGATCTGGGGCCCTAGGCGGTCGCCTACTTCGCCTATGCCTAAGGCCGGGCCTGTTGAGGTCTGCACATTCTCCCCATGTCCCGCCAATCAAAGAATGTGGGTGTTGTTGCAGTGCCATTTGAAACTCGTCCAGCAAAGGACTGGACTATTTATTATGGAATTGTTCCTATTCATGTCTGTCAGAATGTCTCTGACTTCTTGTCAGCCAGTTGTATGCTTGCAGCGTGCAAAACGTGTGTATCTTTTGTTAAAATATTGTTGAATAAATAACTCGAGAAAATGAAATAGTGCACAAAGAGAAAGCCTCTTTAGACGGGGACGTGGTTTTGAATCGAAGTCCTGTTTCTCCCCTTATTCACTGGTCAGGAGTCCTATTTTAAATTGAAAAGTGCACCATGGAAGGGTGGGGAGAGTAGAGGATAAGAGGAATGTAACAAAATAATGTGAAATCCTGGCAGAAAATCTGATGCATTCTGTAAGAAACCTGCACCTTCCAGGAAAACAAAGACCAAGCATAAAGCCAAAGCTACTCAGGTACAATGGCTTAAAAGCAACAATATTAATGTTCTGGAGTGGCCGAGTCAGGGTCCAGATCTCAATCCAATTGTTGTTCAGTGTTAAGCCTCATGTGACCTGACACACTTTCAACTGTGAATAGTGGGGGGGAAACTGCAGTGTCGAGATGTGCAAACCCCATAGAAACCTGTGCACACAGGCTCGAGGCTGTCATGGCTGCCAAAATTGTATCTACTGAATACTGATTTGAAGTGGGGGAATACTTATGTAATCAGTTACTTTGTGTTTTATATCTGTAATTCATTTAGACCACTTTGTTGAGATCTTTTTTTTTTTTTTTTACTTTGACATTAAAGAGTCTATTTCTTTTGATCATTGTCAAAAGAGCTAAATTGTATCCGCTGTGATTCAATCAATGTCGTATATCAATAAAATGCGAAAACTTCTAAGGAAGTGAATACTTTTTATTGACATTGTAACTAATAAAGTTGCAATGTTTGCATTGTCCTTAAAGTCTGAGACCTGTGTGGCCCAAATTTTGGAAGCACTGTGTCAGTTCATCTTCACTCTGCGCCCATAATCAAAGGCTTAACCCTAGTTTTCCATCCATGCATTTATTTATTAATCAAACTGGCACATAAGATGTAATGCAGGGGCCAGCTTTGGATGGGGGGGGCCGGCCAGTATGTTGCAAAGCTGGGCCCATTTAGAGCCACTAATTAACTATGAAAGGAAAACCAGAGTACATGGGGGACACGTCGCACACACTTTGGGAAAACATGCATAGTTCACACAGAAGGCGATCAGGCTGGGATTCAAGCTCAGTCTCCCGTGTTCAGCATTGTCTTACTGTTAAATTATCATAACTGTAATAAAATGACAGAGGCAGATAGGTCCTCACAATCTGAACGCAAAACATATGACAATGCAATGTCAGTCACACCTGTCTTCCTAAATGTGCTAATTTGTATACAAAGTTTTTGAGTTAAATAAAGCAGTAAGCAGACTAAGCAGCTCTCAAATGGTATACACAGTGTGTACTAGAAAAGAATCTGGTTGTTTTAAAATCTTGCGATGTAATCTGAGACGCCCTGCTTTTAATAATTTCGGCAGCCATCCACACCCGTGCTCTCAATTATGTTAAATTGATGAAACTGGTAACAACGAGTGAGGGACCAATCCTGGAACCCCTGCATGTTGGTCCCCTCCTGGACTTAAACATGGGCTTGTAAGTAAGACGTTCACTGCTCTCTTTGGTCATGCCAATATTACTGCTACATATGACCTGGCACTTGGCAGATAAATGAGGCACCACAGCAGTTCTATAGGACATTACCATGTCGCCCAGTGGCGCAAGTGCACTCTTAACTCTAATCATACATTCTGCACTTCCTTCATAAAACAGCACTTCCTCTACTTCTGGTTGTCTGCTTTTTATGTGGTTTGACCTTCAGGCAGATTATAATTAGCATAAAAATTAAGTGTTTTATTTCACCATTCATCATCTTGTGTCAAGGATGGCATGCAGGTAGATTTTGCTTTTTATGCCCCGATGCTATAAGAGCCCCGGTATGCCATCATGTGCTGTATTAGGGTCATTACTGCCATGTGTACAAGTTACAGTGAACCTCTTACTTGTATGTTTAAAAAATACAACATGCAACACTCTTTGGTGCCATAATAATCAAACCTATCAATATTATTTGCTACATTTGCAGAGTGGTGGCTCTGAGGCTAGGGATCTGCATTGGCAATCGGAAGGCTGCCTGTTCGAATCCCGTAAACGCCAAAAGAGACTCTGCTCTATTGGGCCCTTCAGCAAGGCCCTTAACCTGCAATTGCTGAGCGCTTCAAGTAGTGAGAAAAGCGCTATATAAATGCAAAGAATTATAATATTTGCCCATAAACTGAATGGGTCATTTAGTCTCAACTTCAGCCTTTGATCATTTAACACTTGCTCAAGGCAACACTCCATTCTTTCAGCCATTGTCATTGTTCATACATAATTTTTATCTAGGGTGGCACAGTGGTGTACTAATTAGTTTAGCTGCCTCACAGCTACCAAATCTTCGCTTTGTCTATTGGGAGTATTCAAGTTCTCCCTTTATCTTTGTGGATTTTGGTGCCACATCCTAAAGATGACTGTTTGATTAACGGATGACTCTAAACTGACTGAGGGTGAGTGAGTTCAATAATGGCAAAGTTAGTTTTCCACTTTGCACCCAGTGCTATCTAGATAGGTCTGGAGTCATTGTGAGCCTGAACTGGAAAACTGGTTAAGAAGGTGAACAGATATATTGGTTAAATGTATAAGTGGATAAGAAGAAGATGAATGGAACTCAAACCTCCAAACTGGCCTACTATGAGTGAACTTGGGTCCATGGCGAGAGATGGATTGGTGCCCCATTTAGTGTTTGTTCTCATCTTGTACCCAGTTCTGTTGAATCCTTGCAGCCCTGAACTGAATAAGCAGATTAGGCAATTCATTATTTTTACCTACTCACAGGTTATTTTTTTCCATTAGGTCCTAATAACATACAGACAAAAAACTTCTATTTGAGTTACTGCATGACACACAATTAGCATAACAGTAGGAAGTGGAAGCCAGGCCTTACTGATGTGCATGGCATTTGACAGTGCCCATTTAAAAGTATGTGTAACTGGCACAGTATATTACGAAACCAGTTAAGTCAAAAATTGAATAAAAAGAGAGAGACCACAATTTACAGGCAAACCCCTTTCTGAAACTGCTTTTTCCATTTCGGAGTCTTGAAGAGTGAAGAAGTCAACAGCTTTAGCAGAAAGCAGGACCAGGCTAGCTAGCTAGCTAGATAGATAGATAGATAGATAGATAGATAGATAGATAGATAGATAGATAGATAGATAGATAGATAGATAGATAGATAGATAGATAGATAGATAGATAGATACTACATTACAGTATCCAGAGAAACACCACTTGAAGGCAGACTGATTGGGGGTTGTTGGAATATACAACAATTCATTTATTTTCTGAACCCATTTTATTCATCATTACCACTGGCAAAAGTACATGCAAGGAAAAAGCAATAACTGTTGTGTCACTAGTCCACTCAAATTGACATCAGTCACTTTATTGTAGCTCACAGCAGCACTAGAACCAGTAGAGAGGAGAGCTATCAGGTGCATGCTTGGACTTTAGGACATGTCATACACTGATAGGCTTAGAAAATTAAACTTGTATGGGAACTTAGTCCAAGCCTTCAAAATCCTCAAAGGCATCAATAAAGAAAGATCCAGTTAAATTCTTTTGACTAAATTCAGAATCACATACTCAAGAACATGGAAATTAATAAGTCATGCATTTAAACCAAGAAGCCAGGAAGCATTTCTTTATGCAAAGAGTTCTGTAAATCGGGAAAAAACTAACAAGTCATGTAGTTGAAACAAAATCCATAAGAACATTTAAATCATATCTCGATGAGATACTGGGATAGCTCAGCTATTAGCTAAACAAATGAGCTTGAAGGACTGAATTGTCTCCTCTCATTTGTGAAATCTCATAAGTTCTAATCAAGGCCTGTTTGGAGACAGCACACCACACAAGTGTTTGGTATGTGTAAGGGAAAACTGGGAGGAAATGCCCAGAGAAAAGCCCACAAAGACATCGTATGAATGTGCACAGACACCGACCAGGCTTGGACTTGCATCCACATCTATGGAGCTCATGAGCAGCAGCATTAACCAGTGTGCCTCCCGCATATACACCAACAAATTCAAATGTATTCAATAAAGAAATCATTTTACATTTTAAGGAGCACCTCTAGCATTTCGTCCAGAAACCACTGGTGATCTCTCAGACAGTTAAACTAGATACAGTATGCATTCCCCTCTTTGTTAAAAGAGCACCTCCATAAAGGTATCAGTTCACTATTCATAACTTTAAATTATTCCGAGGACAGAAATTAAATCAGTGACTTTTGCTCTATTTTAATCGCACTTCTATCACAGTGAGGATTGTCCACATTATATGAAGTGCTTTCTTCACTTCACTTTTTAAATTCCTCTTTCCTTAGTGATGAAGACTCAGACTAATTATATTTCCTTTGCTACACTCTCAATGAGTAACACACCATCAAATGAGCAAAAAACTATGGTGAAATAACCCTGTGTCTATTTATGACTTCTGTACACAGAGAAGGAAAAAGGTTTGCCCCCTTGACACTGTTTTGGGTCAGTTAAGGAGGCACATTAGTTTTGAAACTGCAAATAAGATAGCATTACAGCTGCATAAAAATGTCAAATTCCTGTAGATCAAGAGGGAACGTGAGAAAAGTTAAAACAAATCATACACCACAGCAAGGCATCCTCCAGAACAAGTGAACATGCAAAGGTAGAGTGCATGTCTGGGTCAATTACAGCACAGCAGTTAAGGAATGCAAAATGGCGAAGGTTGATTTAAATGTTACAACTGATCACAAAGCATTCGGTGGAACACCTTTTAAAATCTTGAACGCAAGCCTTCGGTGGCCTTGTCTTGCCTCCCAGGTTGGGCTGGTCAGTTGATGGTGCAAAGGAATTGGCAAACTCTAGACCTCTCTAAATCTCAAAAAGTCAGGACTGAAGCATAGTTTGTTCATCATTATGATGTTGAAGACAAGAGTGGATAAAATGCAGACAAGAGCCGATACACAGAGAACACAGCCGCAGGAGATGTACAAACCAGTCTGTTTCTTCATGCTGGTTTTAAGCCCAGATAAATGGGGAGGGTTATGACTGGAAGGGCATCCGGTGTAAATTTTACCAGATCAATATGTGGACAACAATACAGATTTCCATGCTGGATTGGTCGAGGCCTGGGGTTAACAATGGCTACCACCAGTAGCGCTAGCCAACAGGTTGCTGGCGGAAATAGGGCTACTGTTGGCCAAAGAAGAAGAAGAGGAGGAGGAAGACGTGTCTAGAGGCAGGAGGAGAGGAGGAATGTAAAGAGAGTGAAACTGAGGGTAGGAACTTTGAATGATGACAGTATGACTATTAAGGGTAGAGAGTTATCTGATGTGATGGAGAGAAGGAAGGTTGACATATTGTGCATGCAAGAGACTTAATGGAAGGGGTGTAAGGTCAGGTTGATTGAAGGTGGATTCAAATTATTCTATCATGGTGTGGATGGGAGGAGAAGTGGAGTAGGGGTTATTCTGAAGGAACAGTACTGTATGTCAAGAGTGTTTTGGAGGTAAAAAGAGTGTCAGACAGAGTGATGATTATGAACATGGAAATTGAAGGTGTGGTGATGAATGTTGTTAGACAATATGCCCCATAAGTTGGGTGTGCAATGGATGAGAAAGATTTCTGGAGTGAGTTGGATGAAGTGATGGACAGTGTACCCAAGGGACAGAGAGTGGTGATTGGAGTGGATTTCACTGGACATATTGGTGAAGGGAACAGAGGAGCTGAGAAGGTGATGGGTAGGTATTGCATCAAGGAGAGGAATGAAGAAGGTCAGATAATAAGTGCTTTTGCGAAAAGGATGGACATGGCTGTGGTGGATACACATTTTAAGAAGAGGGAGGAACACAGGGTGATGTACAAGAGTGGAAGAAGATGCACACAGGTAGATTATATCCAATGCAGGAGGGTCAATATGAAGGAGATTGAAGACTGCAAAGTGGTGGCAGGGGAAAGTGTAGTTAGGCAGCATAGGATGGTGTTCTGTAGGATGACGTTGGAGATCAAGATGAGGAAGAGAATGAGGGCATAGCCAAGGATCAAATGATGAAAGGTTGAGTTCAGGGAGGAGGTAGGGCAGGCACTGGGTGACAGTGAAGAGTTACCAGACTGCTGGGCAACTACAGCAGAAGTAGTAAGGGTGACAGAAAGAAGGTCCTTGGAGTGACATCTGGACAAAGGAAGGAGGAAAAGGAAACCTGGTGGTGGAATGTGGAAGTACAGGAGAGTATACAGAGAAAGAGCAAAGTGAATAAGAAGTGGGATAGTTAGAGAGATGAAGAAAGTAGACAAGAGTACAAGGAGATAGGGCACAAGGTGAAGAGAGAGGTGGCAAAAGGCTAAAGAAAAGGTGTATGATGAGTTTTATGAGAGGTTGGACACTAAGGAGGGAGAAAATGATCTGAACAGATTGGCTAGACAGAGGGACTGAGCTGGGAAAGATGTGCAGCAGGTTAGGGTGATAAAGAATAAAGATGGAAACATACTCAACAAGGAAGGACAGTGTCTTGAGCAGATGGAAAGAGTACTTTCAGAGGCTGATGAATGAAAAGAATCAGAGAAAGAGAAGGTTGGGTGATGTGGTGATAGTGAATCAGGAATTTTAACGGATTAGCAAGGAGGAGGTAAGGACAGCTTTGAAGAGGATGAAGAATGGAAAGCCTTTTGGTCCAGATGACATACCTGTGGAAGCATGGAGGTGTTTAGGAGAGATGTCAGTGGAGTGTTTAAACGGATTGTTTAATGGAATCTTGGAAAGTGAGAGGATCCCTGAGAAGTGGAAAAGTAATGTACTGGTACCATTTTTTAAGAATAAGGGGGATGTGCAGAGCTGTAGTAACTACAGAGGGATAAAATTGATGAAACACAGCATGAAGGTATAGGAAAGAGTAGAGGAAGGTAGGTTAAGAAGGGAGGTGATGATTAGTGAGCAGCAGTACGGTTTCATGCTAGGAAACAGCACCACAGATGCAATGTTTGCTCGGAGGGTGTTGATGGAGAAGTTTAGAGAAGGCCAGAAGAAATTGCTTCGCATCTTTGTAGACCTGGAGAAAGCATATGACAAGGTACCTGAAGATCAGTTGTGGTATTGTAAGAGGAACTCGGGTGGCAGAGAAGTATGCAAGAGTTGTACATGATATGTATGAGAGAAGTGTGACAGTAGTGAGGTCTGCAGTAGGATTGACGGATGCAGTCAATGTGGAGGTGGGATTACATCAGGGATCGGCTCTGAGCCCTTTCTTATCAATGGTGATGGACAGGTTGACAGTTGAGATTAGACAGGAGTCCTTGTGGACTATGATATTTGCTGATGACATTTTGATTTGTAGAGAGTAGGGAGCAGGTTGAATAGAGCCTGGAGAGGTGGAGATATGCTCTAGAGAGGAGAGAAATGAAGGTCAGTAGGAACAAGACAGAATACATATGTGTAAATGAGAGGGAGGTCAGTGGAATGGTGAGGATGCAGGGAGTAGAGTTGGCAAAGGTGGATGAGATTAAATACTTGGGATCAACAGTACACAGCAATTGGGATTGTGGAAGAGAGGTGAAAAGGAAAGCACAGGCAGGGTTTAATGGGTGGATAAGTGTCAGGAGTAATTTTTGATACATGGGTATCAGCGAGAGTGAAAGGGAAGGTCTACAGGACAGTAGTGAGACCAGCTATGTTATATGGGTTGGAGATGGTGGCGATGACCAAAAACATGTGACAGAGTTAAAGATGCTAAGATTTGCATTGGGTGTGATGAGGATGGATAGAATTAGGAACGAGTTCATTAGAGGGTTAGCTCAGGTTTGATGGGTTGGAGACAAAGTCAGAAAGGCGAGATTGTGTTGGTTTGTACATGTGCAGAGAAGAGATGCTGGGTATATTGGGAAAAGGATGCTAAGCATAGAGCTGCCAGGAAAGAGGAAAAGAGGATGGCCTAAGAGAAGATTTATGGATGTGGTGAGAGAGGACATGCAGGTGATGGGTGTAACAGAGCAAGATGCAGAGGACAGGAAAATATGGAAAAAGATGATCTGCTGTGGCAACCCTTAACGGGATCAGCCGAAAGAAGAGAGGTCGAAAAACTGATAGGAAACAAGTAGGGAACTGCCTGTAGAGATGACATTCTGAGGGCAGTAGACGGTTGAGAATCAGATGTCAGTTAACAGACAAAAACTGCACCATAGCAGGTCACAGTGGGTGAGGTGATTGAGGCTCTTGAGACAGAGATCTGTCAGGATATAGTAAGTACTGCTAGCACATCACTGAAAGACATTATTCTTCTTCATTTATCATATCCAAGGTTATCTAGGAATTTTTTAATTACAGAATTTATTCAAGGGTATGAGTGTACTGTACTGTAAGTTTACATACGAGTAGAAAAAGAAATCTGTCGTCTAAGCTCACATTTTCTGTTATAGTGCACCCTGACATTGATTTAATTATATTTAGCCATTTTGTAATCCACCTATCTAAATCCAGCAGTAGGTTCACAAATGGACCTGGTTCAGACTGGGAAATGTACTGTGAAAATGTTACTCTTTTTGCAGTGTGGACTTAAAACCACAAATGCAACAAAATAAAGACGAGAATAAGATAATCACAACACAAATAATAATGTTATATGTAACTTTTATTGAAGAATGTTCTCAGGGCAAGTCAATCTGAGCATTGTCAGGACTCCTGGTGCTTCAGCTGTTATTTTCTTCACAATGCTGTCCAAGGGTGAAAGGTTACAGTGGGTAACAATTCAAAAGTCCCAAAGATCAGCAGGCCAGCGGTTGTGGTATTTCAGGCTGTCCTGAGTCCAGCAGTTTTGGGGTATCAAGTACCTAGATGTTATAACACTTTTTGTAATTTTAAGAGGATATTGTTTTGACACAATAAACTAATTCTTAATTTTCCCATAGGGTTAATAAAGTTGATAAGTTAATAAAGTCTAATCTAGATCTAACTAGAAGCTTTTCCTATTTTTGTTAGAAATACCTGAAAACAAAAGAACTTCCTCAGAATTTCTCCTCCTGAAAAAGGCCATTAAATGCTTTCTCCCAGATTGATGGGGGGCATAATAATGCAAACAAAAAGCAAAAGTACAGTATATAGTAAAACGAAAAGCAAGCAATTCATCAGAACGATAATAACAATGAAAATACAGCGTCTATAAAAAAATATTCACCCTTTTGGAAGGTTTCACATTTTATTGATACATAATATTAAATCGCAGTGGATTTGACTTTGACGCTGGTCGTCAGAAAAAAAGGCTCTTATATGTCAAAGTGTAAACATATCTCTAAAATGTGCTAACTTACAAATTTAAAACACAAAATAATTGTTCTTATAAGTACAGTATTCATTTAATATGACACACCTAAATTACCACTGGTGCAGCCAATTGGTTTTAGAAGTCACAGAGTTAGTTTAAAAGAGATGATGTATTTGTGGTTTCAATTGACTGAAGTATAAATGCACATCTGTATCAACAAGGTCCAACTTGTCGCGAGTCAATATTGTGACCTCACCAACACAATTAAGACAAAAGAACACTCCCAAGCAACTCTGGTGATTGTAATCATTGTTCAGGATGGAGACAAGAAAATATCCAAGTCACTCAATATCCCTTGGAGTCCACTTAAATTAGTTATTAAGAAATGGAAAGAGTATAGTGAGGCAGGAAATCTGCCTAAAAGCAGGCTGTCCACAAAAACTGAATGATCATGCAAGTGACTAGTGAGGGAGGCTACCAGGAGACCTATGATAACTGAGGGTGTTACAAGCTGCATTGAATAAGATTGGAGAGACCATTTTTACAACAGTTGTTTCCCAGGTGCTTCACCATTAGCAAATTTGTGAGAGAGTGCCAAGGAGAAAGCTACCGTTAAAAACAAACATAACATCTTGACTAGAATTTTTCAGAAGCCACAGTCAGCTGGGAGAAGCTACTATGATCTGATGAAAATAAAATGTAGCTTTCTGGTCATCTTTTACCTAAGACAAACAGTGTACATTATCAAAACTGCAACATCCCCGCCGTGAAACATGATGACAGTATCATGCTTTGATGCAGAAGACCAGGCAAGGCTTACAAGGACAGAAAATGAATGCAGCCACACTAAAGGAAATCCTGGAGAAAAACTCGACGTGGCCTGCAAGAAAAATTCTTTTTGTCTTGGAAGAACATTTTGGCATCAAAACTGAAACTACATACTGTACTGTAGATTTAGGAGCTCAAAAATTGTCTAAAGACATGCATGAACTTTTTAAGCAGAAGAAATCGGCACAAGATAAGATTTAACTCTTAGACATCAGTGCCACCTATATATATAATTCACTAAGGCAAGACACCCATGGAAAGCACGCCGGAAGGGGAGTGGATTCACTAAGCCGCCGACAAGTAAGACACCCATGGCGCATGCAGGAAGGAGCCACGCCCACCAACTCCAAGACCATTGGATACGACGACAACTCGCACAGCCACGCCCACCAACTCTGACGCGACGACACAGAAAAAAAGGCGTCATTTATATTCTTCAATCGTAGAGGCCACGTTGACTGTTCATAGAAGCATGTTTCTCGTGGAGGTGAGTCACCATATGCAGCGTGTAAAACGGTTTGCGAGGGGTATCCCATGGGATCCTTAAAACAATCCTTTACAACTGAGGTTAAAACACAATGATGTAAGCAGTCTTTAAAAACCTAGTGTTCGGTTACGAAGCACGACCGCGTGCACCATAGCAAACTGTTTTACACGCTACATACAGCAATTCGCATCCGCGACAAACATGCGTCTTCTTAGATGCTCCTGCAGGAACACGGAAAGTCTACGTGAGTCACAGGTGCATCTGGACTGTGCAAAGACAACAACGACTCAAGTGATGAGTTGTAGGTGGGCACATGAGCGATGGCGGTCCGCCAGTTTTCAGTCACGGACAATTGTGTGTTGGTTCGTTTCGTGCATTGTTACAATGTTGCTTTTCTTGCTGATTTATTACATTACCGATTTTTCAAATGTTAATTTTCTCCCTCTGCTTAAAAATCATTAAAGAACCGGCCTGATTATGCGGCGTATGGTATGCCACGGGTTGGCTAGTATCTGATAATTTGAATCCTTTCTTGTTAATTAAAGGGAAAAAGACAAAAAAAAATCAAGTAAAAAGCTTTGCATTCTGATTTTCTTAAGCTGTTGACTACTTTTTTGATTTTTTGTATGATTCATATACAGTAATCCCTCGCTATATCGCGCTTCGACTTTCGCGGCTTCACTCTATCGCGGATTTTAAATGTAAGCACATCTAAATATATATCACGGATTTTTCAGCTGGTTACGCCGCTTTCTGCGGACAATGGGTCTTTTAATTTATGTTACACGCTTCCTCAGTTTGTTTGCCCTATTTATTTAATACAAGGGACGCTATTGGCGGATGGCTGAGAAGCTACCCAATCAGAGCATGTATTACATATTAACTAAAACTCCTCAATGCTATAAGATATGCTTCCCGCGTGGCGCTTGTTTTGTTTGCTTCTCTCACTCTCTCTGCCTGACAGAGGGGGCTGTTTACACAGTAGCTGTTTGCCTAGAAGATAGGACGCTCCTCTACAAAATGCCGCTTTATCGCGGTGCTTCTGTATACTTAAAAGTACGTATTGATTTTTTGATTGTGCTCCTTTGAAGATAAGATATGTTTGCATTCTTTTAATTGTGAGAAAGAACTGTCATCTCTGTCTTGTAATGAAGCACAGTTTAAACGTTTGACTAAAGGGTGTTATTTCATGTCTAGAGGGCTCTAATAATGTTAACAGTGTGGGAGAGTTTATAAGGGCTTAAACTATATAAAAATAACCATACAAACATATGGTTTCTACTTCGCGGAAATTCATTTATCGCGGCAGAGTTTGGAACGGATTAACCGCGATAAACGAGGGTTGACTGTACTGTATAAAGAACAAACCGGGAGTAGGCAGAGTAAATTCCACCAGCCTTTGATGCATCATATTGATACAGTCTCAAACACGAGTCAGTCACAGTTATCTTCAGTCTGATGTATATTAAGCATCACTAAAATATGTTTTATCTTTGACAGCCCACAAATGCATTCAGTTCACTCTTATACAGCAAACTGCGTACAGGGCAAGCTAAAATGAAATGGGGGAAAAAAAAAAACCCAACTTTCTAATCAAGTGTTTCATAAGCAGCCAGTAAGGAATGCATTAAAAAAATAACAATTTAGAAGATGTTATTCATCACCATCGTGTACTGGAAACAAAATGGGTTGATTCATTTATTGTTAGTTAAATTAACAAAGGGAGAAATAAAAAGGAGATAATTCACCATTACTAAATGTGCAAATGGAAAACCAGCAGAATAAAACTGAAGACTGTTTTGGGGCCCTGCCATTTAGCTGAGGGGCCGTTTTAAATGGCCAAGTACAAATACTGTTCAAGCACAAATTACGAGGATGGGACATTTGTAATAAAAACAGCATTACATTATTAAGTTTATGGCTCAAAATCATGAATGTTATGGCATACGTAATGTTAATTCATAAAATGTTTTTAAGTTTATGTGAATGTTTAACTTTTATGCCTCATACTTTGTCACTATAGTAAAGGCCATAAGACATCAAATATTTTACTTTTACTCGAGTATTGACTGAAATTTGTTTGGTAACCAAGCCATTTGTTCTTATTACCAGCTCACAAACTTGATAAACCTATATTGCATTATATCTGTAAGAAATTTCATATTTATAGCAACTCCAGAAATACTACTTTATAACTCCATGGCTTTGAGCACAACTGTCTTAGTGAGTCTACCCTTGACTTTACTGTGGAATTCCTTACTCATCTGAAACATGCACACTGATCTAGTGGGGCAGTGGTCAATACTACTGCCTTATGGATGCCATGTCTTGGGGTTCATTCCAATGCTTTGGTACTGTCCATGTGGGGGTTGAATGTTCTCTCCAGATCTGCACAAGTTTTACTTTGAGTACTTTTTTCCTGATATTATCCCAAAAACATACCTACCAGGTTAACTTGTGACATCAATTTTACCTTGTGTGTGTGTGAGTTTGTGTAAATGAGTGGGCCTAACGATCGACTGGCAGCTTGTCCATGGTTGGTTACTACCTTGTGTCCTTTTGAACCTGCACAAAACAGAACTGGCTTTGGAATATTATACTGGCTTAGAATGAGCATGATGGGGTGTGTGCATTGAAGTGCCCTGGAATAAACTGGCATCCCATGCAAGTTTTACGTGCTTGTAACAGAGGCACTGCCTCTACCAGATCAGCACAACATCTGTCTGTCAAATGTTCAATTTTGCCTCATCTTATAATGGCATCTCGTGGACAAAAACATTAAAGACAGAAGGTGACCTCCTAGAGCCTGGCTGTTTGTGTCATTCCATTGAGGCCACGGGGAGTGCAGGTGTTTGTTCAAGCCATGGTATTTAAATTGCACCTCCTCTCTTAATTAAGCATTCTGTTAAATGTTTTATTATAGAATTGTACATTGATTACCTTGCATAGGAATTTGAAATAGTATGAGTAGATTTTACTACTGTATATTATTTGCTAGCTGTGTTACCTGGGTTTGCCCAGGAAATTTCATTAAGGCAATGGGCATCAGTTATAGTGTTGTCAGTTAACTGGGTCAGAATTACTGTGTAACTAAGTGCTTTTCTGTGTATAATATCTGTAGGTTTATGGGCTAATATAATCTGCAGTAATGTAACCAATTGTAGAAAGAAATTTAACCAATTGTATTACAAATGTTGTGAGTCACCTTGGATAAAAGCATCAGTCAACTAAGTGATAACATTTTTAGGTCACTGGAGCTGCTTACTCATGAACATGCTGTACACAGCTGTATTAGATCAAGTAGACCAATTCCTTCTTTTCCTAGTGATTTGGACAATGTGGATGGTCACTGTAAAGCATAGATTTACGGGAAATTGTGTTCTTTTGAATGGAAACTGGTAATCAGTAGAGATACTGTAAACTTTAAGTATATATTATCATTATTAGATGTTTAAAATTTCCATTTGCTTATGCATTCACTAAATTGCAGTATTTCTTTTTGCGTTTTTTTTATCAGTTGTATGTGGTCCTCATTTAAAGTCTGCAGATGTGACGGTATATGCAAAACAGTGCTTGAAGTGGATATACACATGTGCCATTACTGTATGACACACTGATGTATTAATGTGAAGAGGGAGTATTGCACAGCAGTAGCTTTGAGTGTCGCAACACAATTTTTATGTCTTCCCCATTGAAAATACAAGTGGCAATATTTAAAAGTTACGTTTCTCCCTTGGAGATCACAGCATCACGAACAAAGAGTAGGGAGTGGAGGTTCTCCCTTAATGTTTTATGCACCCCAGATCAAACAGTAGAGCTGTGTCTAGGGGCTGAAGGTTAACGAAGCACAATGGAT
Organism: Polypterus senegalus; assembly: GCF_016835505.1. NCBI lineage: Eukaryota > Metazoa > Chordata > Cladistia > Polypteriformes > Polypteridae > Polypterus > Polypterus senegalus. Next base: position 71,742,669 of record NC_053166.1, on the reverse strand, counting down.
AATCAAGATGACAGGCCATTTGCATGTAAGAGTGCTGTACACAACAGCAACAAACAGCGCTTGCTAACGATTGAGGCTTTACATCTTCTTTGAGCTTTGCCAAACTTTCACTTTCCATTTTACAACGTGATCATGGTCTGTTTCTTTCCTATCCAGGACACTGCCCCATCTTCAATCGTCCATCCACCCTATTGGTTAGTGGCACTGTTCAACCTGGAAATTGCTTCTGCTCTGTCCTTTTACATAAAGCTACTGTCAGCGCAGCACATGTAAGTTAGCATAATATTAATAAATATCAATAAATAAAATATTTATCAAAAAATAAAAAAAAACATTTGTCAGCTAATTTCCTTTTTCTATAATCTGTTAAGGCATTTTTGAGATTTTGTTTTTCTATTGTATGGTGGGTTTTTACCCCTAAATATTGAAATGTCCTTTCTTAGTGTATATGTACAGCCAAAGAAGTACCATCCTGCCAAATTTCTGCTTTTCAACCGAATGGGAAATAGTGTATCTATTGATGAGTGAGTCAGTCAACTTCACAGAATAAAATTAGATTTTGAAATGCTAATTTTTTTTTAAACATTTGCCTGATAATCATTTTACAAGTGGACATGCGACCAAAATGACAACTATTTTCACCATTTAGTGCCAGTGTCTTTTCTTTGTCAAATGCCATTATCTGGATACAATTTACAGTGCAAGCTCTTTAAAAAAATGAAAGAAGAAGAAAATGAAGAAACTCCTATCTATTGAAATCTACGGGGGAAAAAATATAAATTTTGCAATACTCTCACTGCAAAATGAGAGTAAAAAAAGGCTAGCAATTTTCATGAGAATTAAAGTAGAGGTTACAATTACGAGATGTATTCCAATACTGTTGGATAACAAGGAACTGGCACAGGAACGTCTACATCAGTTTTGGTTCTGCTTGTGCCATCTTTAGCAAGCGGCTGCCTAAATAACCAAACCTTTTTAAAAACATCAGTAAAATCTTAAAAAGAGAGTTTGATATTGGTTAGCCATACATATTTGCTAAATGCTTTAAAAAGTAAATCAGATCTGTTGTGAATTTCAGGGTTGACATCCATCCATCTTCCAACCCGCTGAATCTGAACACAGGGTCACGGGGGTCTGCCGGAGCCAATCCCAGCCAACACAGGGCACAAAGCAGGAACCAATCCCGGGCAGGGTGCCAACCCACCGCAGGACGCACACAAACACACCCACACACCAAGCACACACTAGGGCCAATTGAGAATCGCCAATCCACCTAACCTGCATGTCTTTGAACTGTGGGAGGAAACCGGAGCGCCCGGAGGAAACCCACGCAGACACGGGGAGAACATGCAAACTCCACGCAGGGAGAACACGGGAAGTGAACCTGGGTCTCCTTACTGCGAGGTAGCAGCGCTACCACTAAGGCAGAAGTCCAAATCAGGTGAAGAACTGTATAAAATAAAAACCTACACCCACACTGTTGTTCCATGTACTGACTTGAGTAGATTAACATTAAAAGTGAAATTCCTTTTTTCCACTGGCAAAGTTGGCACTGAATACCCAAAAATACCACAACATTTTGCTGATCTAAAACAAAAAATGAAAATGCAGTGTAAACATCTAAAGACGTTGCAGATTATCCATGCAGAGTGTAACATGAATAAAAGCAAATGGACTCAGCAGTATAATTGCAACCAGTCTGTCTAATCTTCATTGTAATCTCTCCATGTTTTTGGTCAGTTCACTCTTAATAAGCAAATTTACGTCTTACATCCTTGGATCAGCAGAGTTGTGACACATTGCAACCATTGTGTAAAGTAAATAAATAAATCTCAAATAAATATGTTTTTCTTTATATTAATGCATAAACACAAACACACAAAAAGGTATTTAGAATTTGACTGCTCACATCTCCAAATTGTCCTACTATGTCAAGAAATAGGGGGCTAGTAACTTACAGATTGACATGAATGCTCCCATTCCTGCTTTTTTTTTTGATAAAAATTCATAGACATCCTTTTATTTCATATGAAATGCTGTACATCAAAAAGAAATTATCAGAAATGCTCCAATCAATCTTCCACCGATCTAAATCAGACGATTTTCAATAAAAATACTTGATCGGTGATTGGTAAATTGGCCAATCACAAAAAGTTATCTTTTTAGCCCCTGCTTTTGTAGACTTTACGGTAATTTAGTTGTAGTGCTCCTTCACGCGACGTATTACAGTTACTAAACAAGCCTACGTCTTTTTTTTTAGCAAACATGAGGCTTAAATAGGGAGCTTAGCCTTTATGTTAAACAAAAGTGGAGTAATAAACTGAGAAAAGGGAATTGGAGAAGTCGTCCTGTGCAGTTAAAGAAACGGAAAGAAAAGCCACTTTAATGAATTCAGACCTTTTATTTTGTCCTACAATTAAAATGGATACTGTTTGAGTTTGGACCTCAAACCTGTTTTAAATGCCTCAGCTTTTCAATTGGAAAACGAAAAGATTGAGATGAATTTGAAATTGCTGCTCAGTTAGCAAGAGTCTTGTTAGCTTAACAGCAAAATGTCTTATTTAAACATGTTAGTCTTGTGTCTATTTGATAGACAACTTATGAACATTTGACAGACTTATGGCTATTTTAAAGGTTTGCTCTGTGTTTATTATTTCCTGCGGTGTGTCATACAGTTTATGTTTTGGTAAGAAACAAGTACTGCATTATTAAAATGGTAATCCATATTTATAATTGCATCTCAAGAATTATGAATGTCTGGCTTATACACTGAAAAACAAAATAGTAATACGTATACTTTAAGAATAAAAAACGAAAAGTGCAATTAATGATTAAAAAAGACAAAATAAAATTTAAATGTGACACGCACATGTTTTGAAATGGGTTCTTAATGACTTTGTGCAGACACCTTTTACTATTTTTATATCAGTTGATAGGATTGTTAATGCTTACTTTTCCTCTAAAATGTAATACCTTATTAATTTAGTATTGAATGAGCTTTTATTTTGCTTATTGTTTATTGCATCTTTTTGTACAACCAACGGGTAAAACATATACTGTAGTTGTATGTATCAAAATTGGCCCTGGTAAGTGTTAAGTGCCTCCTCGCATAACTCGCTGCTCCATAGCATCTATGCTGGCAATTCTTTTGATACACTTGTAATTTATAAGTTGCAAGAAAAATAGAGCAATTATGAGGCAGGGGTCTTACAGCAACTATCAGAATCAACCTTACTCAGTGATGGATTAATAGTGTTTTTAATGGTGTTTTCTCATCAGGATGTTACTGTGTAAAATGTGTTTGTATGGCAAAGGTCCACAGGCCAGAAGACATACAAGCAGATCATGCAGAAAATAAAATTGTTGATAATATATGGAGGAAGACAAAGGTAAACTGGAAAACCTTCACCTAGCTCGTCATCCCAGGGTTCTGTCAAGATGGAAAGCTTAAAACATATGGGACTAAAAGTTGAGACACTGTCAAAATAGCAGGACAAAGTTTGTTTCTCAGAAATCAAATCTGTAAGACATCTGAGGCTAAAACACTACATAGTTGCTGAAATTGAAAGCACAAGATTGGTACCCAACTACCCATAACATTAAATCCTTTAATAACATACACATCAGAGACTTTCATGTTCATATCTGTAATCTCGGATAGCCATGAGGTGCATGATGCTGACCATTATACCTTCAGGACAGTAAAATATCATGTATGAGATACTCCTGGTCGTCAACGCATGATGATATGGTATCAAACGTCCACAAAATGGTGATGCAATTAATAAAAAATGTGGTGCCACAGATAGAGAGACAATATTTCAGCTCTTTTAAAATTGATGTTGAATACAATAACAATCATCAGAATAGGATTCAGAAAAACTCAAAATGCCAAATGGGGAGAAGGAAAAAAAAAAGACATGAAATAAATAGTAGCCATACCCTGAACAAAGCACTCAATGACCAGAAAAATCAGCAAACAACGCTTACGTATACAGTATATGTAACTGCTGCAAAATACTATCCACATAGTCAAGGTGTCAAAATCTACCTGCGTCAATCACACAAATCTTTATACCTCTGCTTGATTAATGTGAACATGATATCGACATCTTAACAATGTGAAGTTTTGAAAAAAGGGCTGATCTGTTAATCCTCGACATATTTTCTAACCATGCAGTTGGAAATTTGGGAAATTAAGATCACAAACACACACACACAGTGGACAAGGAGTAAAAAGATCCTACTGCCTCTTAAGACTCCCAAAGATATACAGTCACAATGAGATCAACCATAATCCACAAGATAAAATGTGTTTCAGAAGCTGCCAGCTCGAGGTAACTCACATATGTCAGTTTGAAAAGGTTATGTAAACTTTACAAAACAACTCCAAATTAGGCTAACGAAAACATAAATCTGATGAAATGTTCATTATAGAGTATACTGTCTTAGCATTAAATGGTGCATGTCTGATACAGAATGCAACCTAAAAGATCACAAGGTAGAGTGAAAAACTTTAAAAACTACTTAGGAACAAACCAGTTGTGTTCTGCTGTGGAATCTAATGAGAAGGCAGAAAATAAGAGCAAATGATACAATCAAATATAAACAATTAACACTTATGCCTTTGGAAAATTAAATGATTTAGTAACACTGTTTCAGAAATTGAATTATGTAGATGTGAATCCATCTATCATCTCAGGCCTAACAATCTACCAGTAGAATGGGAGAATGGGGAATAACCTGAAAACATCCAGTTGTTTCCTTTTCCTGACGCATGTTCATTAGTGTCGGTGTGAGCTGGACAGGATGTAAGGATCACACGTGTGCACACACATACAGGCCAAATTAGAATGTCCAATCAGCTTAACAGCATGCCTTGGGAATCCCAGATAATTTATTGATTGATTTCCAACACAAATCAGTACCCAAAACCTTCTTAAAGTGGTTACATTACTCAGTATCCTAACATTATGCACATTAGGCATAATTCTGGCCACTGAAAACACCATAAGTAGTCTGAGACATTCAAATCTTTTTATATTTGATGCTCTAATAAAACCATGGTCAGTAAAAAAAAAAAAAGCTGTAAACAAATAAAATCTTAAACAGCAGGTAATAGACACATTCTATTTTAACAGATAAATACACTTATCCACTCATCCATTTTTGAGCCTGTTTGGTCTAGTGTAGGGTCAGAGAGCACCAATTACTTTTCCAGCATTATTGGGCTCAAGGAAGGAACCAACCCTGAACAGGGTGCCAGTCTTTGATAGGTCACACTCTGACTGGAACATGTCTAGTTTTGTCAATTATACTAATATGGGGAGAAACTGTAAACTCCACACAGGCGGTCACAGACTGACAGCTACTACCCAACATCAAAACATTCAGTAAAGTCAATATTCTTGTGTGTAGCTCCTTCAGTAATGTGCAGGGAGTGTTGTCAACTCTTCTTCTTCTCACTATCCTGCAATTAATAACTAACTGCATTACAGAATATTCACAAATATACTGAGCAAAAATGGACAGACATCAATATTTAAGTGAGGCCCTAATTTTATTGTCAATTGACAAATTAACTAAAGCCAGTACCATGAATAACTTTCCAATTTAATATTAACTGTAACAAAATTTGAGTGTGATAAGTTGCAGAATGAGCACCAACTTACCATCAAAATTCAAGATGATTCTGTTACAGTGGTTGTCACAGATTAGACCATTTTTTCTATATTACATACAGTAGCTGTGCAACTGCCTATCATGCACCATTTTGAAAGCTTGACTCAACACAGAGTTGGTTATTATAAAAAGAATATGTTTACACCCATAGACTAAATAGTTAAAGGTCAGTGTAAGTCTGTTGTGGAGATCTACATAAATGGATATGGTCATAACTCACCAGTCCCAAGGCATGTTCTGCTAGCAGCTTATGTTAAGAACACTCTATGGCCGTTGGCTGCTGTTAATGTCCACACGCGCAAGCCAAAGGACCAGGTTCAGAACTGAAGCAAAGCCAATCCAAATAAGTTCTACATGGGTTCTTCCTGTTTTATATGCTGCTGTAATTTTTCATGCCTCACTTGGTTCATGGGTGCTCTGCATTGAAGTCATTGTAAATATTTTTGAACAAAGTACTGGACTATCCTACACACTTCAAATTAAGAGTGTGCTATCTGCAAACTGTAGTGGCTTTGTTTTAATGTGACAGACTTCATGTATCAACACAATTGCATGGCACATTAAATGATCTCCCAATTGGCATGCTAACCCCTAGGACTATTTTTGAGTGTACAAGACAGTTAAGATCCCTATAAAATGAAAAGAACAGTAGTACTATTAGTTAGTGTCTATATCCCAAAGCCTACATTTACCAGACTATGGTTCAAGCATAGGTTCTGGAGGTAATTTAAAGAATTGCAAGACATATAAATTAAATCTTCACTGATAAGTCCAAATATTTTAAGCAGATACTTTTAAATGTTGCCAAAATGTCCTCTTTAACCAGTGACTCAATTATATGTTCCAGAATTTCACAAAAAAAAATGTTTCTTGAAACTCTGCTGGGGCAATTTTATCAATGCCCATTTATGATCAAGGGATTGAAATGTGCTGCAATACATGTTGTAAGGTCTTTGGTCATAATTGCTGAAACAATCTGCAAAACAAATCCATGTTTTCCCTTTTATAGACTGCTAGTCACTTCCACAAAAACATTTTTTTTTGTAGCACAATATAATTTCATATTACATTATCACAAGCACTGCGATCTATGTTTTGTATCCATTCACTGGGTTTCACAGACACCTTTCAAAGAAAAATGGAAGCAGCTAAGCTCATTCACAGACTTGGATCATAAATTCTTCAGGGACAAACAGCCAAGTATTCTTTTAAATCTCTTTCTTAATTTTCCGTAATGGCTGCTTTTAACACCTACTTTGGTCTTTAAACCCATTAATCTCCCCCAACTTTGTTCCCTGCTCTTTTATATTCAGTGACACAAATGTGGAAGAATATACAAGCAGAATATTGCTACTGTAACTTTTTTATATCTCAGCTAATCATATCTATGTACCTTTGTTAGCCTTTCTACAAATTCTAGTGCTAAAAGTTGATATTTGCCACCTTTCTATAACTTTAAATATATCCTTCCATCAGAACTCAGATAAAGCCGTGTTCAAACTGAATTGTCCCATTTCTTGTCAATTCTCTCTGATGAGCTCACCAATTTCTTTTGCTTTTATTCCTTTGCTGCACTCAGTATAAACACTTTGCAGATAATCAGTAAACTACTACTATGTTAATTTCTGTATTCATGGCATCCATGATGATATCTTCATATACACGTTGAAGTCATGAGTAAGTGTCAGTCATGTGGATTTCGTCCTTCACAAGAATATGAATACTAAATTATCTTAATGACAAGTCCTCATTAAACATTTTCTTCCAATTACATGTAAACATGTACGAGATAATCAGGTGAAGTAATTTTCCATAAGATGTGAGAGAGTAAATAGAACTACAAGTTATAACCATGCATTTCAGTGTTGCTAAGCTCCATTTTTTAGTGATTATAGGCACTCTCATTACTACTGGCATGACTCTGTATTGCCACCATCTATTATAAACATACATAAATGTGTACACATAAACATATATATATACACATATACACATACATATATATATATATATATATATATATATACTGCTCAAAAGAATTAAAGGAACACCTTTTAATCAGAGTATAGCATAAAGTCAATGAAACTTCTGGGATATTAATATGGTCAGTTAAGTAGCAGAGGGGGTTGTTAATCAGTTTAAGCTGCTGTGGTGTTAATGAAATTAACAACAGATGCACTAGAGGGGCAACAATGAGATGACCCCCAAAACAGGAATGGTTTAACAGGTGGAGGCCACTGCCATTAGGTATCAGGATGAAATCCTTGGACCCATTGTCAGACCCTATGCTGGTACAGTGGCTCCTGGTGCACGACAATTCCTGACCTCATGTGGTGTGTGTATGCAGGCAGTTCCTGGAGGATGAAGGAATTGATACCATTGACTGGCCACCACACTTTCCTGACCTAAATCCAATAGAACACCTCTGGGACATTATGTTTTGGTCCATCCAATGCCACCAGGTTGCACCTCAGACTGTCCAGGAGCTCAGTGATGCCCTGGTCCAGATCTGGGAGGAGATCCCCCACAACACCATCTGTCATCTCATTAGAAGCATGCACCGATGTTGTCAGGCATGTATACAAGAACACAGGGGCCATACAAAGTGCTGCGTACAATTTTGAGTTGCTGCAATTAAATTTTGGCAAAATGGACTAGCCTGCCACATAATTTTTTCACTCTGATTTTTGGGGCGTCTTTGAATTCAGGGCTCTGTATGTTGATCATTCTTTCGTTCCTAACACATTACCCAGTCTATATCTGTATAGATATCCAGGAGGATTTCTTTATCCCATTGAGATCTGATGTGTTTTCAAAGTGTTCCTTTGTTTTTTTTTGAGCAGTTTATATACATATATATATATATATATATATATATATACATACACACACACACACACACACACACACACATATATATATATATATACACACATATATATATATATATACATATATATATATATATATATATATATATATATACACATACATATATATACATATATACAGTTAATTAAGTGCCACACAAACCTCAAAATTCCCCAAAGTCCAGGCCAAACCACACTGCCACTTCTTCGGGCCGCCTTCTACTCTTTCTCTTTCCAGACCTTGTCCTTCTTCCATCTGACTCCAGCCTCGAATGAACGGAGGTGGCCCCTTTTATTCACACCCGGATGTGCTCCAGGTGCTTCCCGACAATCTCCCACCGACATGCCCCAGTTTGGCGGAAGTGCTGGCTGTACCCCTGGAAGCACTCCGGTTGTCCCTGCCCCTCTTCCCGCCAGCACTTCCTGGTGTGGCAGAAGTGCTGAGCTCCATGGTTCCCAAGGCATCAGGGCGCCCCCTGGTGGGGTGACCCGTGGCCCCCAAAGCAACCACAGTGGCAGCCCCCACGTGGTCCAAGGCGGGCGCATACCCTATTCCGGTCCTCCAAGGTGTCCCAGCCGGGTCGTCGCCCCTGGCATCCCTGACTCCCAGGGGCATTATCTCTTCCAGAACACTAGATGGCCACCCCCTTGGATTGTATTAGCACTACAATTCCCCACAGGGCATCATAGGAC